>NC_056741.1:494084727-494112227 GCF_019279795.1 Protopterus annectens | reverse complement strand
GGCTTGTACCTGGTGGTGCCTGTGGAACCCCTGGCAGGCATAGTTCTTGTGTCCATGGCCTGAGATGGTGAACTGCACACCCTGCCAGGTACGGTCTGCAGCTATCCAACAAACCCTATGGCCACATGGCAGAACTGTGTGAATGCATACACACACACATCACCAACACAGCTAGGGAAACCCCATACCTACACATACCACATCACAACAGCCCAATTAATAATTAAACCCCCTCACACACACACACATGATGTCAAATGTATGGCTCAGCCTAGGACTATGGCAAACCAACAACACACCCTGTGCATATGATGATACCTGTGCCACATCCCTGTCATCCATAACATCGATGCATGGACAGGCTAATATGGTTCTGATGCACAGGGTGACTGTACTATGGTGTAACAATATAATGCTGTGTAACATGTTGCCAGCACTAAAGTTTAATGCTTACATGTCAGGAAGTGTAGCTGTCCAGCCATGATGCATTATAGCTGTTATTAACACTGAGTGGTTGTGGTCTCAATAATGTATTCCGCTTGTGTTGTAGGTGTCCATGTGTCAGCAGGATGTTGATCTGCTGTTGTTTCCTACAAGGGGTATGGCACTGTGGTGACACATTGACTGTGCCATATCCTGGGTACAGCTGAACATGTCACAGGTCTGTATAACAGTTATTGCATATGCCACATGGCTGATAGGTCTGGGGGTGTATACAGATGAGTGCATGGTGGCTGATGTCAGCAGCCCTTCTACAGTGGATAATGGTAAGTGTACTGGGTGGTACACACCACATGTTTGTGTATAACACACACAGAGGCTTTGGTGTTGATGCAATACACAGAGAATACTGTACACATGGATATCTGTACTTGTGCAAGGAACCCATTTTAGCCTATGTAATTCCACCAAGACAGAATAGGCACAACACATTGGGAAATAAGCAGTCTGCTAGTTTAATGTCATTGATGATGGTACTGGCAGGGTATATGTCCCCTTCCCCAATGTAGTACTATCCTAAACTTGGTAAACATAGGTAGGATGACTGTGTTGACAGATAGACATCTGACACTGAAAGGTATGCCATTACTACATGAGGTCTGGGTGGCACAGCCCTACCCTTTGGCAGGTGTGAGGTGCTGCAGAACTGCAGGTAGTGTCATCTACAACTACTTACTGTACAGTATTACAGCCAGCTAAGCGGGGGGATACACTCAACAGTAACTGCAATGATGGTGGCTGTGTCCACAAGATCCACACCCAGCTATATATACCAACCCCAGTATCGCTGTACACCTATACAGTGAGGAAGAGGGCATTTACACATCTACTACTAGTTGTGATGGAATGAATTTCCACAAGATGATACCTATGAAATGTTAGCATTTGCCAGGCAGTTCTCAGACAGATGACCTCCTGGGACATGTATATTCTGCAAACTGAAGTAGATCCCTTCACATACACACACACTCTTACTTGGCAACACTGGGACTAAAACCCCTACCTAGGTATGACCCTGTGCATCAGAACCATATTAGCCTGTCCATGCATCGATGTTATGGATGACAGGGATGTGGCACAGGTATCATCATATGCAGGTGGGTGTGTTGTGTTGGTTTGCCATAGTCCTAGGCTGAGCCATACATTTGACATCATGTGTGTGTGTGTGAGGGGGTTTAATTATTAATTGGGCTGTTGTGATATGGTCTTAATTGCACACACCACACAGCTTTTAGGATGAGGTGTGTTCCAGGTTACATGTTAAGTGAAGAACATCACCAGGCCCTGTACAGTATGGTAACGGGGGATGTACTGGTTGTTTATGAATAATACATAATGTGACATACTGTTATATACACATTGGCAAACACATAACAGTCATACACACATCTGAGAGACCTGGGCTTATCAGTGCTAACTACCTTGTCAGTGTGTCCATTCATTTACAGATAAGTTGCACATAGCACATGCATCACTGGGCTGGATAGTGTTATCAGTTACCTGTATGGTTGATGGTGACAGTGGTCCCCATACAGTAGAACATGGGACATGTACAGGGGGTATTATGGTGTAAAGACAGTATACCCATCACCCACACCCCACAGTGGATATTGTATGCACTGAAAACCATGATAATACTCTGACATGCCCACCATCACACATTGCCCAGGACTGCAATACAACTCCTTGTCTATCTCAAGACTGCTACTACAGGGATATGCATTTAATGCACATGCCACAGGGATAGTAGGGTGATGCATTGTCATGGCTCTCCTACAGTCAACAACATCACTATCCCTAATACTGTGTGGCAAGGCGTATTGTATTAAGAGAATGTGGCATCAGAATGCTGTATCCTACAAATATACACACTTGCGCACATACACACACTTGCTAGAATTCAGAGGGTATCCCATGCCTGTAAACCCATTTGTACAACAGTGTTGTGCTGGTACTGCAAGCTCCACATATCCCATAGGGTGAAGAGTGTAACAAGGTACATGTAATGTCCATTACAGCAGCAGCCACATCTAACTATGGCAATGGGGGGTGCGGTGGGTGTGAAGGGCCTCAGGGTATTATCAACTACAGGTCTACAAACACACAGACACTGTTATTCTCAGTAATGTACACGTACACATTTGTCAGTACTGGCGTCCATCGGTGCAGGTGTTCATAGGTGTGTACCAGGATATTGTCCATGGAGAGATGGGATGTGTAGGGGATGTGTGTACAGTGTTATCATGCCACCTGCCATTTGCCAGCAGGCCATCTATCAACAGATACCACGGGGCTGATCCTCAGGGTGAGAGTTACATGAAACATCCAATCATCTGGTTGCCTCTTGCAGAGGTTCAGTGAGGTGCTCCAGTTGACATATATGCAACATGTATTACATAACATGGTCAGTGTCTGTCTTGGAGACCTATACCCAAGCATGTTCTGTTAACTGTGGTAGTGTAGTTGAGGTATCCATGGCATGTGGTGCATACAGGGTGTGGATTCCTAGCTGCGGCATTCATAACACAGCTGGGCAGACATGTCAGTGTCACTCAAGCATAGATTGCCTGTAAGCAGCCATGATGGAGTCCCGACATCTGCACATCTGTACAGAGGGCAGACAGACATCAGCTAGCCTACTGGTTATGCAGTAGGATGACTGTGTTGACAGATAGACATCTGACACTGAAAGGTATGCCATTACTACATGACGGCAGCCCTCAATGACATGTCCTATACACACAGTAGTCTACAGTTAATATCCACATGTCAGATCAATATCCAGTAGGAAATACTTAATGACACACAGTTCACACACCAAGAACATGACAGTGAGGACTCAGAGTCCATCGTTGCATGCAGGGGTGTTTGGTTCCAGTACTACAATCTGCAATCTACTCTTACTTGTGAAAGCACTTTCAACAGTAGTAACATTATGATACACTACATGCCAGTGTGACTGCATATATCCTGGGATACTACCCATGTTTGTAATGCATTCAAATGGAAAAGAGTGTTGTACAAGCCATATATACTCAGGTGCTCTAGACAGTAGACTCACATCCCTTGCTACTGTAATGACAGCACATAGACGTATGTTATGTTCATGGAATTAAATATACTTATTAAAAATGTAATTTCGCTGCAATTTTATCTGACTGGAATGTGATCATGCTGCTCATACCTGCCTTAGCCACTCTGTATCAAACAGCCCTTGTTCTGCCTAGCAATAGAATAAACAGCCCTTGTAAGTCTTGAACCAAGGACCCTGTACACTATAGTCACAACACTTAACCACTAAGCCATCACAGCTGTTACAATGTTTGATGTTTTTCCAATATATTTGTCAGTATACATACTGAATAGTTGTGAACAACTGTTTTGACCTCTACAATGGTGCAGTACTTGTAAGTGATATTAGTGTTGAATCAAGTATGTTGTTGTATCTACATATACATGTATCAGATAAATACAGTGTGATACATCTGGGAAGGTATATGCAACAGTCATGTGTACACATAAGGATATGGATATATATATATATATATATATATATATATATATATATATATATATATATATATATATATATATATATATATATATATATATATATATATATATATATATATATATGTATACATGTATACACACACACACACACACACACACACACACACACACACACACACACACACACACACACACACACACACACACACAGATATATGTATATATATATATATATATATATATATATATATATATATATATATATATATATATGTGTGTGTGTATATATACATCTGTATATTGCGCTATATATATGGACATATATAGATCTATCTATATATATATATATATATATATATATATATATATATATATATATATATATATATATATATATATATACATAGGGTCTATATTAAATGCTTATTCATCAACCCTAGTTCAGTGAACGCTGAAAATGCCAAACACTTTGAACAGAGATTTTTTTCCCAGGGAAAAAAATTGCTGTTCCACAAAAAAAAATAAAAAAAAACCTTAAACCAGTATTTAATGTGAGGGACTTCGCCCCCACCCCACACCCACTCTACTTAAATATACCAACTCTGAGATCGCACGACAGAGGAGGAAACGGCAAACTCCCAAAGCCGGCCCATCGATTTTTTTCCCCAGAGAAAAAAATTGCTGTTCTGAGTGTTCGGGATTTTCAGCATTCACTGAAATAGGGTCGATGAATCAGCGTTCCCTTTTTTAAGCATTCGCTGATTCAATATATATATATATATATATATATATATATATATATATATATATATATATATAAATACACACACACACATATGTATAAAAAATGTCCATAACATGTAGTGGAGTCATACCCCAGCACTAATAGTCACAACCTCTTAGTGCAAGGGGATGTCATGTAAGTGTTGCAGATATACATGTAGACTTTTGCTACTGTAACAGGGGTTGTCTTAACAGTAATGTTGTGTGGGATGTCACATATGATATTTTAACATGTACGCCATCAGTTACTGACACACATCATAAGATCATCATAGTACAGTACCACACAAATCACAGTAATGATCCTGTGGAATATAGAAGAGATATGATCAATAAATGTGGACAGTCTGACACACTCTGGTCAGTCCAGAGGTAAACACAGCACCCCTTAGTGCAAGACGTGTGGACCAAGCCTGACAAAGTGGATGTTTACAGCCATGTAAATGGGGATATCACAAAAATACTGGAATAGATAAGCTCACACAGTTTATGCATTCACACACACCTGTCTGTCCTGACACATCATAACTGGAGGTGCAGAGGCCACAAGCCCACATACTACCCACTAGTTAGTGACATACATCTGTACAGCATCCCACTGCTTTGTCAGAAATACACAACAGTTATGGTGGCCCGGCAACAGTACATGTGACAAATATCTAGACATAAAATCACACTGGGTAAATACACTGAGCTGCTAGGCATGTCACAAAGCACTGTGCAAACTACAGGCAGACTGCCACAACACTGGCCCCTATTTCTTATGGGGGAATACACATGTACCTGCAAACATAGCAGGCTCTAAAGGCATGTAACAGCATGGAGTAACAGGCACCTGTGTGAAAGTGCATGCCCACAACCAATCTGAACACAGCCACAGTCACATATGGTAAGCATACTTAATATTACAGTATATGGACTGTGTGAGCAACACCATCCTCATATGTGCCACTCACACACCAACCCTACATATACTTGGCCAATACACAGTGTATTCCGATGCCTGATTGTGGTATGGGGCATGTGTCGGTCTGGCCCTACAAACATGTATGCAGATAGGGTACCATACACTGCAGCAGCATGCAACATCACATAGCACAGGTCCAAGAACAATGACATCTACCACAGCCTGTACACAGGCCAAGGTACATATTCACATTACACACTCTGTTGACAATCACCATAAGTACACAGACCTCACTACTGTACACACTACAACAGACTATCCAGGTTTTGTCCTCAAATATAAGGCTTACTATAAATATGTCCAACAGTCTGGTATCTCACTGGCTTGTTCAGGTATGATGTCAATAAATAATGATGTACTGAACATATGCACCTCTTAATGCATGACATATGTACAAAGGTTGACATAGTTGTGGCTGGAGGCACTAACACAGGGCCAATATTGACATGTTGCTGTGATGAACCCATACATTTACTGATGTAACAGGGTTTGTTGTGACATATGTCTACTGAGGGATATGAAGTCATTAACTCACATGGCTGTCACCATCTACTGAGTGCAATCCTCAGAGTATGCTAGTGCATTTCTAAAGATAGGACATGTGTGAGTAACACAACACATGTAAGACTCCAAACACTGGCCAGTCTGCAGATAGCCTTATAGGTGAGAGTTTCCCCAACCACATAAGACTGTCATGACAGATATTAAATCATGCAGACCAGCCATGTCCACACAAACACTGTTAAACCAACATTACTTCAAATGTAGAAGAGCAATACTTACATTCTGTCCTCATATCTGGAACATCCCCCTCCTGTTTGTTGGCCTGTCTCCACAGTTTATGTTGTAAGAGGTATATCCAACTACCCTCTGTGATGCTGTTTGTCAAACACTGACATGAAGTCCTGTTCACAGTGAATGAAAAGGGCCAACGCCCACATGATGTTCTTATTTATATGAGTGTGTTTCCATGCACCTGGCTATGGGAATGATACCACAGCTATTCCACATGCAATCAGCTAGTGGGGGACTGCAATTAGTGCAGAGGCCATCAGCTGATTATGAGCATCACTTACAAAACACAAGCTACTGCCTAAGCAAAGCAAGTGTACTTTTCCACATCCACCAGAGAGGGAGTGAGAGAGACAGACAGACAAACACAAAGTAAGAAAGGAAGGGGTTAGCAGAGTAAGACCTAAGCATGTTTGTGTCACACACTTACCAGTACTTGGTTTCAATCATTTGCCTGACTATGTATTGCTATTACATTTTTATGCAGTTATTGCATGTGCCACAGAGCTTACATGTGGGAGAGCTGTCCAAAGGTATCTTTGAAGGTGAGTGACATCAGCAACAGTGATAAAGGAGGGATAAGGTAAGTGTAGTACATGTGGCTGTCCACAAAAGCAGGTGTCAAGGAAGACACAACCACACTCTCTCAGGGACTCACACACATTATCACAGTTGGCAGGGTTAGGATTAGAATTCCTAACTAGTTTTATTACACTACAGTATTATGCAGGTATCACATGCACCACATAGGTTTTCAGGCTGATATATGGGCAATGGGTATGTCAAGGTGACTGACACCAGAAGGCATACTACAGTAAGGCAATGGGAGGTGTAGTGAGTGTGAATTGCTTTCAAATCATTAATCTCCACACACACACACACACACACACACACACACACACACACACACACACACACACACACACACACACACACACACACACTCACACACACACAGATTTGCCAGTACTGATATGCATGTGTTTATTGCTTCACAGGTGTGTAGTAGTTGACTGTGCCAGAAGGCTGTACAAGGCTAGACAAAGGGTATACCTTGGCATCAGGCCACATGACAATGATCTGCAGTATGGCTCAGGAGTGTAGTCCCTGGATTGGCCCACACAGGTGGGTATTGTATTCACCATCCACTCATCTGTGTTACTATTGTGGGTGGCCAGTGCTGTGCAATGCTTGCCATGTATGTGTTTTATATTCCATAACATGGACAGTGTCTGGGTTGTGCACATATCTCACATGCATGTTCTGTGACATGTGGAAGTGTACTTGGGGTATCTGGGGCATATTGTGTGGACAGATTCTTTTCATCTGATGTGGCATTCCTGACCTCATGTGTTGAGAACTGGCTATGGAACTAAGGTTGTGCCTGCACCTACAGTGACAGCATGATACAGGTATTCACTGGTGTTAGTGGCATCTGCCCATACAGGGTGCATGTATAAGGCATGGTATTTCCTTTCTGGGTTACATTTGCAGACTCTACAGTTGTTGCAGACGTCCAGTGGGGAACATGGCAAAGGACCACTGTAAGCAATTATTTGCATATTGTAGGGATGGAACATGGTGCCATGTCCTCTGTAGTCCACTGCAATCACACCGTGGTTACTATCTGTGGGCAATATGCAGGGAACAACCAATATAGTGGTTGTTGTCCAGCCAAGTGTGTTTGTGTATGAGACATTGGTGGAGAGTGTTCTCTGGGTAATACAAGGGTTGCCTATATTGTTCACCAATCCATAATGCCACATGTAGGGGTATGGATTGTCTACACTAGCCTCTCTGCTGTTTGACATCTGTTGTCCTTGTAAGGTGGACATTGTGACATATAGTAGGTCCTCAATATAAGAAATTTGCAAAACACACCCCACAATGAGTCCTGTTATTACACAATCACAACTACCTCCACACAGGATACTGATGACAAACACACACAAGCACAAACACACTCACACTTGACAGTACTGAGATTCAAACCCCTACTTAGCTATGTGTTGCTACTACAGTATACTGCATTTATCGCACATGCCCTGAAGCTTATAGGGCTGGCCTTACTCCAACGGTGTATTTCAAGGTGAATGACATCAGTAGGCTTGCTAAAGTAGGGCAATGGAAAGTCTAGTGACTGTGACTGGCCTCAAATGCATTGATCCCTACACACACAAACAAACAAACACACAAAGAAGTCTCACAGTTGCTATGTCTGGGATTAGAATTCCTACCTAACTAGTACATAATACTATAGCATTACGCAGTTATAGCATGCGCCATGGAGCTTACAGGGCTAGCCCTTCTCCAAAGGTGTATTTCAAGATGAATGACATCAGCAGGTTTGCCAAAGTAGGGTAATGGAAAAGGTGTAGTGACTGTGACTGACCTCAAAAGCATTGATCCCTACACACACACACACACACACACACACACACACACACACACACACACACACACACACACACACACACACACACACACACACAGCTTCACAGTTGCTATGTCTGGGATTAAAACTCCTACCTAACTAATACATCACACTATAGAATTACACACTTACAGCATGCACCACTGAGCTTATAGGGCTAACCCTTCTACAAAGGTGTATTTTGAGGTGAGTGACAGCAGCAGGCTTGCCAAAGCAGGGCAATAGAAAGTATAGTGACTGTGACTGGCCTCAAAAGCATTGATCTCTTCACATACAAACAAACACATACACAGAGTTTCACAATTGCCATGTCTGGGATTAGAACGCCTACCTACCAAGTACATCACTCTATAGCATTACGCAGTTATAGCACGCACCACAGAGCCTATAGGGCTAGCCCTTCTCCAAAGGTGTATTTCAAGGGGAATGACATCAGCAGGCTTGCCAAAGTAGGGCAATGAAAAGTGTAGTGACTGTGACTGACCTCAAGAGCATTGATCCCTACACACACACACACACACACACACACACACACACACACACACACACACACACACACACACACACACACACACACACACACACACAGAGTTTCACAGTTACAATATCTGGGATTAGAACTCCTACCTAATTAGTACATCACACTATAGCATTATGCAGTTATAGCACACGCCATGGAGCTTATAAGGCTAGCTTTTCTCCAAAGGTGTATTTGAAGGTGAATGACATCAGCAGGCTTTCCAAAGTAGGGCAATGGAAAGTGTAGTGATTGTGACTGGCCTCAAAAGCATTGATCCCTACACACAAACACACACAGAGTCTCACAGTTGTAATATCCTGGATTAGGACTCCTACCTAACTAATAAATCCCACTATAGCATTACACAGTTATAGCATGCACCAGGGAGCTTATAGGGCTAGCCCTTCCCCAAAGGTGTATTTCAAGGTGAATGAGATCAACAGGCTTGCCAAAGTAGGGCAATGGAAAGTGTAGTGACTGTGACTGGCCTGAAAAGCATTGATCCCTACAAACACAAACAAACAGAGTTTCACAGTTGCCATGTCTGGGATTAGAACTCCTACCTAACTAGTACATCACACTATAGCATTACACAGTTACATCACCTGCCACAGAGCTTATAGGGCTAGCTCTACTCCAACTGTGTATTTCAAGGTGAATGACAGCAGCAGGCTAGCTAAAGTAGGGCAAGGGGGAGTGCAGTGTGTTTGAATGGGCCATAAAATATTCCTCTGGAAGCCTACACAACACTTAGTCACACACAACTTTGCATTTGACAGGACCATGTATACAACTGCTAGATGAATAATGACTTGTACTGTCATGTTACACAGTTATCACAAGCACCACATACACTATAGTGCTGAGGGCTACCAGAAGCAAACATCTACAGTGACAGACATTTGCACATCATGTGGTATTGGGCAATTGGGTGTGTGCTGGGAGGGGTAGGCCTCATGATGGGAAGCTCTTTGTCACTGTCTGTCTCTCTCTTCCCCACATCTATGTATGTGTATGTTTCACCTATTATAGTGTGTTGTCCTTGGATATATGTGTGTATTCCTATCCGATGTGTGTGCAAAGCATGACTGGTGTGCAATGTGGAGTGTATGCACAGACATCTGTGACTGAGAGATATGTATAGTTCACTGTTGTTGCCAGACATGGGCTTCATTTCTGTTAAGTGTGGGAGCATGCCCAGTATGACCTTCTGTACTGAATGTGTGAATCCATTCCAGGTAGGTTGTACTTGATCACTTCAATGGCTCTTCTGGACAGTGGCACAGGGAACTAATCTAAGGGGGTGGCGAAAGCCAACACATTCTAGCTAGTCTTATAAATGCCTTTGGGCAGATAGCCTAGTACCTACCTATGAACCTATACTCCAGTGCAGGCATTTGTGTTCTACACCTACAGCTAGCAACCTGTTTCTGCAGGATATCTGTAGATTCTGTAGATAGGTTGACAATATGGGGTCACAATGGGCAAAGGATAGTGGGATACTGTAAATAATTTTGTCTGTGCTGCTTCTGCTACATGTTTTTTGTGTTAGCAGAGATATTCAGATATATGTACTGCTTTACACTGTGATGTTTTATGTCATCAGCTACTGACAGGTATACGTATCTGCTTGCAGTAATTTCCTGGGGAATACAAGATGAATGAAGCTGTGTCCAATATTGTGGTCTGCAGCCTACATATTCTTGCACAATCATGCCATTCTGGAGGGGGAGCTGCAGACACTTGCTGATGGGATTGTGTAAAAGGTTCAGTACCTTGATATTGTGGTGGCTGAGGATCCCATGCTTGTACATCTATCAACGTGACAGAATGGCCATATCCTGCTGTGGCCATACCTCACAGCTGTACAGATTCACACAGGTTACCCAGAGGCAGGGCACATATTTCTGGTAATTACCCCTTCACATTGTGGTTTATGAGCAGGATTGTAGCCACCCATTCCTGTGTTTGCAGGCAGGGATAGTATGTGCACACATCTGAGTTTCAGACTTCACACACTCCATGGCATCCATGCTTCTACCCTCCCTCTGTTATTCTATCCTCTTCCAAACCTTATGCAAACAATATCTGATAAGTATCCCTATAGTTATCACTTCACCCCAGCAGTATTTAAGGGTTGGTCGACAGTTCATGCAGTAGGACATGGTGGACATGCTACTGGGATTTGTCAACATGGCCTTGCATTTGTGTTCTGTGGACTGTGTTATGCTGCCATTTGGGAGTCCATTAGATAACATACACTGGCAGTATGGATGAGACACAGGCCTTTGACAGAGGACTGTAGGGCATTTGGTAGTGATGCAGGTCATCTGTAGCAGGCCAGTGCAATGTGTCACTCCCACAGTCCCAGGCTGCAAGCCACTGCATTCCCCTGGGGTGGCAGGGTAGGTGTGCAAGGTGTTAATGGCAATTGTTTCTGACCTTATTAATCCATTGGTGTGGATGCTGGTGGGGTGCTGCTTACAGCTAGGGACACACCTGCATGGGACACCCCTTCAGCATGCTGCATTCTGTGGATATACCCATACAGAGGTGGGGGTCATATTGTACTCATTCCCAACAGCAGGGATATGACCTTTGAGGTACTTGTGGCTTATGGTGGGGTGAGCTGAGTGCATGTGTGCTATGGAAGCTACTTGCAGCTGACTCACAGATATACATGGGGCATTCCACATATGCTGGCTTGTGTGGGGACATCAGTAGTTTCTCAGTAATTCATACCTGTGCCTTTTGTGGTCTGCCGGTGTTTGGCCAGACTACATCAGTATTCCATACTACACAGCCAACTAATGTGCTGCTAACCTGTATGTACAAATCCAAAGGAGTGTCCATTTGACAGTAACATTTTATACACTCTGTCTAGGGTACTTCAACCTGTGTACTGTTTGTATGTCTGGGCCCACATTCATGCCATGTCCATCTTTCAGATGGTGACAGATATTACATCCAAACAATTAGTATGGGTTACTGCTGGATTGTGTCTTGCTGGGATGCATTGTGTTTGTCACTGCAGTTGTGAGAGCTTGGCCCTGTCATCAACAGTACCGGCCACTGGCCACCGGGACACAAACCTCCATGCCTACATGCTGACCACTTTCACACAATATACAACACACAACAACCTAACACACAGAGCCCTGCATATTGTACACATGCAACAATCTGTCCTGCTACTTTGGCCAGCTCAGGTAATCTGTGCTCCACTATTATTATACCCACACATACATATTACTACATTTCTAAATAGGATTGTGGGGGGAGGGGGGTGCACACCTGACAACTGTAAACATTTGCTATGACTGTACTGGTATTTCAGGTACTCTATTGGCTTCCATTTCATTCTGTATTCTGACCTATCATGCAGACTAGGGGCATATCAGTGTAGTACAGTTCTTAGGTTTTATTGACCTACATTTCAGTTTCAGACTTCTTATCCTTCAGAACTAACATCCTACTGACTGACCTGTTGTAGCCTGTCTGTGTAGGTCTGGAGGGGGGCTGTTCTCCATTGCCATCAATCGGAGGCCTTAGCACAGCCTTTCTTTGTGTTTGTCTACACCTGTCCTGCTGGCTTAGACTGTTGTTGGGTATGTGAGCCTCACTGACATGCATGTGTGTGTCCTATGGACACACATTTGGCCCACCACATGTCCTGCAGTGGGTTTTGTCATTTTGTCTAGTACTGCCTACTATGTTGACATCAGTATTTCTTATGGATTTCATGCTTCCGATATAGATGTCTACTATCTGCTGCCATCCCATTCAGCCACCCACTTCCCTTGCATGCTCACATCCATACCATAGATAAAAGTAGCAGAACATACTACTCCATTCAGCAATTGATAGTGAGAGTGACTTACCTTGTGGTTGTGCCAGTATTGAGGATGGTGCTGGAGGGCTGACTATGTCTGATGCACATAGTACACACCCTATACATGGTTAAGCACAGGTAGTGTCATGTTTGGCATCCCTTTTACTGTTTGTGCGAGTCAGAGAGAGGTGTCATTCCCCGGGTTCCTACCGTGTCAGTGTATGTGCTATGTGTTGCCTCTTTGCCAAGGCCTGGGCATACTGGGCACGCCTCCTTCTGCCTACTGAACAGGGACATGCTCAGGTTGTTCCACCTCCGAGTCACTCCGTGCCTGTGCTGGCCTTGGTAATGGTGGGGGGCTGTGTAGCCCTGCCCCATGTTGTTCCTGATGCAGCTGTTTCTGCAGGATCATATTGTGTAGCATGGCACATACAATAACAATTTCGGTACATGTAGCTGGTGAATACTGCAAGGCTCCACTGGATATGTGCAGGCACCAGAACCATGACTTGAGCATCCCAAACACACGCTCTGTTATGATTCTGGTCTGTGAGTGTGCCTCATTATGGAGTTCTTGTTCGGGTGTGTGTGCATTTCTGATGGGTGTCATCAGCCACGGCTCCAGTGCATAACCAGCATCCTCAACTAGGTGACCATATAGGATGTCCCCACTGGCAAATCTCTGGTACAGCTGTGTCATATGCCAGATGTGGGAGTCGTGATAACTTCCAGGGCTGCCAGCACAAACATTCATTATAATGCTCTGGGCATCGCACATGACCTGGCAGTTGATGGAGGGAAAGTGCTTGCGGTTTATGTAGACTCTACCCTGCTCACCGGGTGGTGCTTTGATGTGTATGTGCATGCAGTCTATAGCACTCACTACCTCAGGGCATTCTACTATTTGGTGGAAGAGACACATATTGCTGGTCAATGCCTCACTGTTGCTCACTGGCATGTGCTGACATGGCATCCAGGAATTGGTGGAGTACCCTGGATGCTGATGCCTGTGAGATCCCCATGATATCCCTAATTGGCCTTTGGAAGGTACCTGTGGCTAATATTCTTAAGCCTACACATACCTTGGTATCTACTGGGATGGGTTCCCCTCTGTTGGTTCTGTGTGTGAGGTGTGGCCAGCACAGCTCAACAATTTGCTGTAGGAGGTCCCACTGCGGTGGTGGTGCTGCGGTAGCATTGTCGCCTCAGAGTTAGACGTTGCCCGTTCGATTCTCAGTTAGAGCGTCTTCTGTGTGGTGACATGCGTGAACGGGTGTTCCTTTGTTGAAGGTTGTGCGTTAGGCCCGGCAAGCCAGCACGTAAAACTCTACTGCCAATCATTAGCAGACCGGAGTTCCGCTGTGGCGACCCCTAACTGGGAAAAGCCGAAAAGAAAGGTCCCTGTCCACCCTATAGTGCTCCATTGTCTCCAGCTCATGTAGCCCTTGGTAGGTTACCCTGGGTCTGTACACTCTTCTCCTTCTCCTCACTGTAGGTTGGTCATCAGCATTGTCATCCTCATTACCCTCAGCCTCTTTCACATATTGATTTATGAGAGCAAAAGCAGCCCCTATCATTCTGTTGCATTTGTTGGGTACAATTTTCCCATTTGTGTACACTGGTGGTGTAGAGTTTATGGAAAAAAAACAGAGGGAAAGGTGTTTGCATAGTTTATAGTAGTGTGCTGGGATGGGCTGCTTCCTGTTTAATTGACTGGTTCTGATACATTTCACCTGCCAGCTATGCTAGTTCACCTTGATTACCTTCCTACTGCTGTTTTTCCTTCCCTTTGCCTTCCTGTTTAAGCCCCGAGGTGTGCCACACAAGCCTAGTGCTCAGATGTGAACAGAGCTGCTATTTCCTGCTTTTTTAAAATCTGGTGTGCACCGTGCACACCAGTTTAGGCAATGTAAACACCGTTTAGCTGAAACTGTCTCTCCCTGGACACAATCACACTCTGCATTTCTTAGTGGAAGACAATACAGCCTTAGACACCCCCACTGCCTTAGCTGTAGTTAGCTAAGCACAAACACGGGTCACAGGGCTCCAGTAAGCTTACAGCATGCATGACACACCCCCTTTTGAAGTCATCCAGCTCTTAGGCTTACACTGTGGTCTTAATGCACCTACACAGTTGGGTGCAAGCTAGCACTGAGGTGAAATCTGTGATTCAGTATCATTGCCCTCATTTGCATAGGATTGACTGTTAGTGCATGGTTACAAATCTGACACTCACCCTTCCCCCTTAACAACCACTATTCCATGGTCTTGTTGTGTTATGTATGCCATTGACTATTATGGCAAAATTATGATTTTGGTTTAAAAGCTTATTTCCAGCTTTTTTTTTTATTTTCTGGCCAATCCCGTTTGCTCACAGCTGCCCTGTGCTTAAACGGCTGAAATTGGCAACAAAAAAAAGTTAATTTTTATAATTTTGAAATAATTTTTCATGTCTATGGCCATATATTTGGCCTTTGGCATGCCTAACCCTTCTAATACATGTGTTTTTATGAGCTGTCATGCCTCCATTTTGTAGTTTGCAGAAATTTATTCAGCTACTGGCTGAATACATTTCTGCAATCTACACTATTCCTGCATGGACGTCTGCCTTCTTCCTAGATCGCTAATTCACCTCATTTGCATGTTTTTCACCAGCAAATGAGGTAATTAGCATACAGGGGCTGTGTCTATGCAGGAATACTGCGGGAGCACTCGTGCAAGTCCCGGGAGCTTATTCCTGGATCGCACGGCAGCCGTATTGCCTGCAGCAGCTCTTGCACTATTACTGCATGCCGTGCAGAGCTTGCTGAATCCTGAGGATAATATGAAAACATTGGTTAAGAAAAGATGCAACTTATATGATAATGATTTAATAGAGAAATTTTAGCCAGTATATAGAGAAATTAAAGGTAAGTTAGTATAATGCAAACAGGAATTGCAACATGAAGTGAGAGAAAAACAGGTTTATGGTATATTTAGAGAGAAAGCCAAGTGAGAGGAATTGATAGAAGTAAGGAAGTGATTGAAAAAGGGAGCATAAGGAGATGTAAAGTTTAAATGGGTATTTGTTCAGATTTAGGGATGTAGTTTATCCAAGTGTTGGGCAAGAACAGAGACAGCTTTTGGCTAGGAAGTGTTTCAGAATGGTTTTGAAGGATGGGAAGGAAGGTATTGACCTGGTGTACAGAGATAGAGTTCCAGGCCTTAGCAACATGGTACAAGTACAGACAATGCCCAGCAGGTGTGATAGGTTTGTGGACAGAGAGCGTTTTTGGTCATGGGATCGTAATGAGTAACTGGGAACATAGTTGTATAGAATGTTATTTAATGCTGGACAAGCAGATGAATTCTGGATAATTTTATAGGTGGTATGAAGCAGTGTACTGTATATGTTAGTTGACTGGGTAGTTATAACCAATTTCGGCTTTTTAGTACCACATAGTGGTGAGTTTTGAAAGGGGTATTTGCTGCAAATTTAGCAACTTTTTTACAGTTTTGTTCAAGTTTTGATTTTTGTGATGCCTGAAGGCTAGGAAGGATGGGGGTGCCATAAAAATGTCTGGGGAGGACATAAGTAGCAGCAAGTATAGCTTTAGCTGCATTTGTGAGAACGTTTTGGGTTCTATAAAGCATCCCTAGTTTTTATGAGTTTTTTAATGCAATTATGTATATGCAGGTCAAATTTAAGATTATCATCCACTATTATCCCTAATAATTTGCTATAAGTCGAGAAATGACTTCAATGGTTGTATTATCAAGAGAGAGTGAGGCTTTTAAATTTTGTTTTTTTATGGGAGGGGGAGTTTTAGTTTGTTTTTTTTAGGGTTGATCATGAGCTGTGAGTTACAAAGCCATGTACAATTGCTGTTAAAGGTTCCTGAGTAATTTCTTGGAGGTATGCCACATTGTCAAGTGTACAGATGAGTGTTGCGCCATCTGCATACTGTATTAGGGAGGCCTGTTATGTGGATGTGTGGCGGATATTGGTATGAATGTTAAAGAGGAGGGGAACAAGGACAGAGTCTTGTGGTACTCCGGTGTGACTGGGAAATATGGAGAGAGGGTGGAGTGCCATCTTACTGACTGATACTTATTGGACAGGTAGCTTTTGAACCATAGAAGAGTGGGCTGAGTTAGACCTAGTGAAGACATTTAAATGAGGTTCTTACTGTGACAAACTGTTTTGAAGGCTTTTCACAAGTCTAGAAATAAGGAGAAGACTAGTTTGCCATTATCTCTACCTTTATTTATAGTATCTATATAGGTCAGAAGTGCAGTATTAGTACTGTGGGAGGGATGGAAGCCATGTTGTGAAGGGGATAGGAGATCTTTCTGCTTGGTTAGAGATGCTATACTATGTATGAAATAAGAAATTAATTGTGATTTAGAGTGATTAGTTATTGGGAGAGGGTTTAGGTTGAATTTTTGGCTGGGATGCAAGATTTCTTTAATGGCAGACCAGAACATTTTAGGGTTGTGTTTACTATTATTCTGAAAATTATTATAGAATAGTTTTTTGTCTTCATTAATTTCTTTTTTAGCATGATTGCAAAACATTCTGAAGTTTTCATGATATTGTGGTGGTGTATAGTTTTGCCATTCTTTACATGCTTTTTCTCTATCCTGCATACTCTTTTTGGATAGCAAAATTGCATTATTTTCTTTTAGTCTCTTTCTTCAAAGAGGTGCAAGGCAGTTCATGATATTCAGGAAAGTTGTATTGAATTAATTTACAGCATTATCTAAGGGGAGGATTTTTTAGGAAGTTCCAGTTAATAGATGATAGTGAAGTAATGAACATTTCTGGGTTAAACTTGGTAATGTTGAGTGTTGTTTTATAAACATGCTGTTTAAATGTATGAGTGAGATGTCTGGTTATATAGATTAGGAGATGATCACCGAGACATTCAGACATTTAGAGCTTATATTTTCAACATACCATCTATGGACCGCTACCATTTGAGTTATGACATTGATTTTGTCCAGCATAGGTTCATATGTTCATAGGTGTGTACTAGGCTAACTGCCTTGGAGCCTTTACAAAGCCTAGCCCATAGGATTACCCTGGCATCGTGCCACCCGACCTTATTTCCCAGTGTCTCTGTCGAGTAGAGCCACTGCAGTGATGCCCAGGGTGAATTTTCTATTTCTCAACCACTCATCAAGATTTCTCTTGAAGAGGGCCAGTGAGGTGCTCTGCTTGACATGTATGGTAAGTCTGTTTTATAGCATGGGCAGTCTCTGGGCTATAAACCTGTCCCTCCAGCATGTTCTGTTGATTGGAGTAATCAGGTTGAGGTCTCTGGAGCATGTGGTGCAAAGGGATTGGGATTTCTTTAGATGTAGCATTTCTAACAGAGCTGGGTCAGACATGGCTTTGTAAGTCAAGCAGAGATCGCCTCTAAGTAGGTGATATGAGACAGAGAATAGTTGGAGATTTTTTGAGTCTGTCCATAGAAGACAAGTGTTTAAGGCCTAGGATCCTCTTTGTGAGGTACTTTTGCGGCTTCTCCAGTTATTGCAGATGTCTAGTGAGGTACATGCCAAAATGGGGCAATGTACTTGATGACTGGTCTAATGAGGGAAGAGTAGAGGGAGACAATGGCTTCTTTCTTCCTGGATGCAAATCCCTTAGTAATGAGATGTGCCACATAGAATAACTTTCTGACCACAGTGGCAATGTGGTGGTCAAAAGAGCGGTTGCTGTCAATCAGTGTTCCCAGATCTTTTATAGCATCTTCTGTGTTCAGTGGACTACCATTGATGTGGTAATTCATGGGAACAGGGTTTTTCTCAAAGGGGATGATGACGCATTTTTTGGCATTGAGCTTAAGGCCATGGTTCTGACACCAGTCGTTGGTCTCAGTGAGGCCTTCTGTAGGATGTCATCACTTGGGGAGTTAATAATAGCTCCCGACTTGCAATCATCTGCGAACTTTGTCAGCGAGACTCCCTTCATGTTGGCCTGGATTTCAGAGAAGTAGATACCAAACAGGAGAGGACCCAGGACCAAACCCTGAGGGACTCCACTCGTGGCTGGTCGGTAGTCTGACTTGGAGTCAGCTACTTTCATACTGTGGGTTCTATCTGTGAGCCAGTTTGCAACCCACCTAGTAATATAGGGGTTGATGCCTAGCTTAGTGAATTTTTCTATGATTCCTGAGTGCAGAATGGTATACAAGGCCTTGGCCAGATCAAGGTAGGCTGTATGAACCACCTTGCCTTCATCCACAGCTCCGGTGACTGCCTCAAAGAAGTTGACCAAGTTGAGCAGGCATGATCTACACTTCACAAAACCAAACTGTGTGGGATCCAGAGTTTGGAGATTCCCTATAGCCTTGTTTATTAGGTCCATGATGATGTGTTCCATAGGTTTGCATATCAGACTTGTCAGGCTAATGGGGCGATAGTTCCCAGGGTCTGTAGTTGCTCCTCCTTTGTGGAGAGGGATGACTGTGGCAGTGCACCATTTGGTAGGGACAAAGCCTGAGGTGAGGCTGTGATTGAACAGGGCACACATGGGAGGTGCCAGTTCACTCTGTAGTTCATGTAGAACACAGCCAGGGATATTGTCAGGTCCCATAGAAGCTGTATTCTTGGCCTTGGACAGTGGTGTTTTAACCCAAGCAGCAGCATTACTGGGTGCCTGGCCATCTACTGGTATTGTGATTGGTCCTTTGTGGGGGGTGAGGGGTAAAGTTGGCACTGAATCTGTTGGCCAGTATATTGGCAATATGTGTTGGCTTGATATAGGAGGTACTATTGTGCAGTAGCTCAGAGCAAATCTGGGTATTGCCATGGAGATTCTTTACATAACTATAGAAGGCCTTGTGGTTGTCTTTACTATCTGCTGCAATTCTGTTTTCATAGCTAGCTTTAGAGGATTTGATGAGGGATTTCAACTTTTTGTTGAGGCTGATAAGGAAGTTTTTCCAGTCTTCTGACTTCTGCTTATTCCGCATCAGTTTTCTCCTTCTGTTATACAGTTTGTTTATGGCAGGGAACCACCAGATTGGCTTCCTTTTTTTGAAGGAGAGCGTCTTGGTTCTATTGGGTATGATGAGATCCATGCATTTGTGTACGTGTTCGTTCAGTGCACTGGTGTAAGATTCAGTGGTCATGCAACTATTCTCCATTTGCATGGGTGCTGTGAAGTTAGCCACCTCTGCTTTTAGAAGCCCACAGTTAGCTTTGGAGAAGTTTTTCATGGTGGTTACCTTTGCGGGGTGGGGTGGGATGTGGATTTCCAAGGTGATTAGTTTGTGGTCAGATCTAACCAGGGAGGAGTTGACTATTGGTGTAGAGCAACATAGGTTCATAGGTTCATAGGTTCATACTAGGCTATCTGCCCAAGGGCATTTATAAGCCTAGCCCATAGTTATTTGGCTTTTTAGTTTGAATAAAAACTATGAAACTTATTTTGCTGTGCCTCTGTCACTCTGTCACTGAGAGACACTGAAGTAATATCTAGGGATCATCCATGATCCCCCATCCATTGGTTGAGATTCCTCAACAAGGTGCATGATCTGCCTTTGACAAAGCCAAACTGGGTTGGATCAAAGTCTGCAAGTTCCCTATGGTTTATTTATGAGTTCATTATGATCCCCTCCCATGGCTTTGCAGATAAGGCTTGTCGCCAATGGGACGGTATAATTTCAGGGTCGGGGGAGGCACCGCCTTGTGAAGTGAAGCGGGACCACAGCAGCCACCTCTGGGCACGCTTCCTGAGGTCCCATGGATGCTGTGTTTTTGCTTTGAGAGAGCAGTTCTCACCTGGTGTGTTGGAGATTGGGGGGGCAATCCTCTGGTATAGATATCTCTCCTTTGGGGGGGGAGTTCAAGGATTTTGCCTATCTTGTAGGGCCTTAAAGGAGACCACACAGTTTTTTAAGTGTGAAGTCAGCTTTTTGAGTTTTTTTCTGTGGTCTTTTTTTTTTCAGGGGGGGGGCGGGATGGACCGAGATTTATTAGTTTATTCCGATGCATCGTATGCTGCCACCAACCTGAGGTCAGATTTTGGGGCGGAGCATGATATATATGAGGTGAAGCCTGTGTAGGGTGAATTTGAGCCTTGCCTAAAAAGGCACTATGGGGGTGCAAGAGCCTTTGCAATATCCCCGAAGTAGGGTGGACAGGTGGTGCAAAGCAGCCTGTGAAAGCAGCTGGGCGTGTCCATGTCATTGCTTGTGTTATGTGGCGGATTCTAGCCCCGACCAGCAGCAGCTGACTGTGACCTCCTCCTCAGTCAGGAGGTGGGAGTGTCAGGTGTTGTATTTGGCCTTAAGGGCAGTGACTGCTTTGCACACTGATTTTGTTGTTTATGTGTTGTTTATGACTAGGTCAAGGATGTTGCTACCTCTAGTGGGGGTAAGAATGAGCTGGTTCAGGGTATTGGAATTAATGAATTCCAGGAAACATTGGGCAAGTGTATTGGTACATGAGTAGTTTTCCCAGTTAATGGAGGGGTAGTTAAAGTCGCTCAGTATGAGAATGTTAGGTCAGACCCTAATATTCTCCAGGGTGCTTAGGAACATGGAGTGTGAGTCTTAGTACATGTTTATGGACCTATAGCAGGCTACGACCTGAATTGTTGCCTTACCCATTGTTAGCTGCACCTAAAGTATCTCAGATGCATTATGTTGGGCTACCAGTCTGGAGGTGTGTGCATCTTTTATGAATATGGAAACATCCCCACCTTTGGAGCTTCGGTCCAAGTTCTTGGGTAGAAAAGTGTGGAATGAGTTATAGTCTGGTGGTGCAGAGGTGCTTTTTGCTGCCTTGAACCAGATCTCTGTTACAGCACAAATGTCGATGTTCTCCATTTTAAGCAGGGCTTCGAGCGAGTGCATTTTGAGATTTAGACTTTTAGCGTTGAACAGCATAACCCTCAGATTCCATTTATTTATAGTTGTTACAGTGGTAATTTGGTCTTTGGAACACCACCTAAAAAAGGCACTATAGGGGTGGCAAGAGCTGTGGCCAGTATGCGGAAGCCCAGGGGTGACCGATGCAGGCCATCTCTGACAAAGCATCAAGGTCTGTCAATCATGTCATCATAAGGTTTCAGATGCATTTAGTGCTTTTTACATCTATTTGTTAAAGATCACAAAAGTAGTGTTATTTTGTTGCCTTTACAGTTGGTAGTTAGTATAAACATTGTGATGCTAAATTGTGAAGACTGGATCACAAAACACAGAGAGAGTGAGTTTGTGGTCAGCAGAAGTGAACTTAAAAAGTTGATAAAATAACAGGGTTTGTATTAGCATGCATTTTCTGAAGGGTATGAAGTCTGAAACTCAACTGTCGGTCATCATTTAGTGGCCTCAATCATCAATGATTTGCCAGAAAATAACTATTATAAGGATCAGAACAAAAATATGGTTCATAGGTAGGTACTAGGCTATCGGCCCTGGGGCCTACACAAGCCCAGCCAAAACGGTACCCTGGCTTTTGCCACCCAAGAAAATTATTTTCCTGTGCCACTGTCGAGCAGAGCCACTGAAGTGATCCCGGGGTGAATTTCCTATTTCCCATCCAATCATCAAGATTTTTCTTGAAGAGTGCTAATGAGGAGCTTTGTTTGATATAGCTAGGCAGTTTATTCCAGAGTATGGGAAGTCTCTGGGACAGGAATCTATCCCTCCGGCATGTTCTGTTTATTGTGGTGACAAGGTTTCGGTCCCTAGAGCGTGTAGCTCAGAGGGATTAGCATTTCTTTAAGTGGAGCATGTCCAACAGCTCTGGGTTTGACATAGCTTTGTATGTTAGGCAGAGATCACCTCTGAGTAGGCGATATGTGATGGAGTAAAGCTGAAGTTTTTTTAGACGGTCTGCGTAGGGCATCTGTTTGAGGCCAGTAATTCTCTTTGTGAGGTATTTCTGCGGCCTTTCCAGTTGTTGTAGATGTCTTGTGAGGTATATACCAAAAGGGGCGTTGTACTCTATAATGAGTCTAATGAGTGATGAGTAGAGGGGAACAATGACCTCTTTTTTTCTGGATGAGAAACCTTTCATGATGAGGTGTGCCACGTAGAAGGATTTCCTGACTACTGTGGTGATGTGATTATCAGAGGAGAGACTACTGTCCACCTGTGTCCCAAGGTCTCTTATCACACTTTCGGTGTTAAGTATACTACCGCCTATGTTGTAGTTCATGGGTACAGAGTTTTTACCAAAGGGGATGACAATGCACTTTTTGGCATTGAGCTTGAGGCCATGGCTTTGACACCAGGCATCTGTCTCAGTGACGCCCTTTTGTAGGATGTCCACATTGTTAGGAGTTTCTATTATGGCTCCTAGTTCCCAGGACTGAACCTTGTGGTTCTCCACTTGTCACTGGTCTGATGTTGGATTTGGAGTCTGCTACTTTCACAGTGTGGGTTCTGTCAGTGAGCCAGTTGGCAACCCATCTTGTGACATAAGGATTTATACCTAGATTAGTGAGTTTATCTATAATTCCAGAGTGGAGTATGGTGTTGAAAGCCTTGGCAAGATCTAGATAGGCTGTGTGAACCACCTTACCCTCGTCTACAGCTTTGGTGACTGCTTCAAAGAAGTCTATCAGGTTTAGGAGACATGATCTGCCTTTTACAAACCAGAACTGGGTGGGGCCTAGAGTTTGGAGATTACCATTGTCTTTGTCTATAAGTTCCATGATGATAAGTTCCATGGCCTTGCAGACCAGGCTCGTCAGGCTAATGGGGCGGTAGTTCCCGGGGTCCATGGTGGCTCCCCCCTTGTGGAGTGGGATAACTGCCGCTTTGCACCATTCAGCAGGCACAAAGTCTGAGATGAGGCTATGATTGAACATGATACTTAGGTGGGGTGCCAGTGCGTTCTGTAGTTCATGTAGAACACAGCCTGGGATGTTGTCTGGTCCCATGGATGCTGTGTTCTTGGCTTTGGACAGTGTGGTTTTTACCTGTGCAACCATGATTACAGGAACTTTGCATTCTTCCAGTATAGAGATGGGCTTTTTAGGGGGTGAAAGAGGGGTAAAGTTAGCACTGAACCTATCTGGCAGGACGTTGGCAATATCAGTTGGGTCTGTATATTTACTGCCATTGTGCTGTAACTCAGAGCAGATCTGAGTGTTGCCATTGAGATTCTTGACATAGTTATAGAATGCTTTGTGGTTGTTTTTAGAATCAGTGGCAATTTTGTTTTCGTAACTAGCTTTGGAGAATTTTATTAGGGATCGCAGCTTCTTACTGAGGCTGACCAGGGAGCTCCTCCACTCTTGGGATTTTACTCTCTTTTGCAACGGTTTCTTCCTTCTGTTGTACAGTTTTCTTATGGCAGGGGACCACCAGATTGGCTTCCTGGAGGATAGCGTCTTGGTTCTGTTTGGGATAGCACGATCCACGCACTCGTGTAAGTGCTTATAAAGTGCAATTGTGTAGGATTCAGTAGTCGTAAGTGTATTGTCCATCTGCATGGGTGTCATGAAGTTCACCACTTCTGTCTTAAGAAGCATGAAGTTGGCTTTGGAGAAATTTTTTACCATGGTTTCCTTAATGGGGGGTGGGGGCAAGATGTGGATATCTAGGGTAATTAGCTTATGGTCGGAGCGGACCAATGAGGCGTTGACTTCAGGTGTGGAACACCAGTCAATCATGTTGGTAATGACTAGATCTAGGATATTGTTGCCGCTGGTGTGGGTGTGGATAAGTTGATCCAGGGCATTGGAGTTTATGAATTCCAGAAAGCGTTGAGCGAAGGAGTTGGTACTTGAGTAGTTTTCCCAGTTAATGGTGGGGTAGTTGAAATTGCCCATTATTAGGGTGTTTGGTTGAACCCTAATATTTTCCAGTACATCAAGAAAAGAGGAGTGGGAATCCTGGTGCATGGTGGGGGATCTGTAGCAAGCTACAATTTAGATTGCAGCTTTGCCCAGAGTTAGTTGCACTTGGATAACCTTAGCTGCATTATGCTGAGCAACTAGCCTGGATGTGTGGATATCCTTAATAAATATGGACACACCTCCACCTTTGGTGTTACAATCCAGGTTACATGGCCGAAGAGTGTGGTATGAGTTATAGCCTGGTATTGCAGGGGTGCTCTCTGGAGCTTTGAACCAGGTCTCAGTCACTGCACAGATATCGCTGTTCTCCATTTTAAGGAGTGCCTCGAGTGAGTGCATAGATATGATTTGCAAGAATGGCTGTCTGACATTTTCAAATATAATTGCACAACAGAACATAGCAGTTAGACAGAAGGGCCTATGAAGTGACAGCAATGAAACCTTCATACCAAAATGCTACATAGTTGAAAAGTTACAATCTGATACAATGATCAGTTGCTTAAAACTGGCAATGTACATTTTAAAGCATTAATTTCAATAGATGCTCATAACAATACTAAAATGTAACTGATTACCACACATTAAATTAATTAAATGGGTTCCACTGCCTCCAGTAATGCTTTCCAAGCTAGTTCACCAGTCTTAGAGCTACAATGGTGATCAGTACTCCCATAGCTTTTAGGTTTTCTCTTACGGATAACAAAATGTAACTTTTATTCACTACATTAAAAAGAACAGATGCCTTGGCTACCCATCTTAATAAGGAAAGTTGTAAAGGCATGCAGTGAGGCATCAGTTCTTTTTAATGCAGTGAATAAAAGTTACATTTTGTTATCCGTAAGAGAAAACCTAAAAGCTATGGGGGTACCGATCACCATAGACTGGAATAAGTGATGGAGATTGGTAGGGCATATCATAATGCACACTGAACAGTTATGTCTCAATTCACTAATGCATGAGAATAAAATGATGCATGCCTGTTGCTTCAGGGTCCCAAGCGTGCAGTGCTAGTACAGACTCCTGCGTTGCATGCACATACTAACATGACTGTTATATCCTTCATCAACACTAGGGATCAGGCAGCTCAGCACTCTGAACCCACTCGTACCCCAGGATAGAGAGGAAAGTGGACCCTTAGTCACTCAATATTTTCCCCAGCTAATCTTCCATTGTTTGGACTGCTTCTTATACCCTTATTGCTTATGCCTCACAGAGATATTTTGCCATCATGATAAGCAGATCCATCCAATTTGAATAGACTGATAAAGAGATATTACTTTCTTTAGTGGAGTAATTGGGCAGGACTTGCAGTACACAAATAATACACCAATGAAATACCTGTTATGTCATCAAGACAAAATAGTGAGTTCCAGGCAAACTCATTACAGTCTGTGCATTTGACCCATAATTGGCAAAAGTCCTTGTTTTTACAGAAAGCTCTTTTAGTAATATTAATAATGCACATTAAATGGATGATGAATCTACTGAAGTAGTTATTAGTTCACCTTTGGAAGCTGAACGCTGGCTTCATTCACTGTTTACTTATCACTGAATTTGGTAAGTACTCTGATCAGTAAAACTGTCATTTACAGATATGACCCAGGAAATTACAGAAATAATATGAATAAGTTATGTTAGAAATAATGAACTGAACATCAGAATCCCAGTCATGAACAGGGCAATGATTTATTACAAAGCATGTGCCTTAGCCCACACTAAAGATATGGCCTGAAACAAAGCACATAGCAGTGGGATTACACATCTGCTTTAAATCTGAAGTCCTGGGAATGCTGTATGAGCTAAAGGCAAGTTACTTACACATGTGATGGTAAGAGTGACGTGGGATGAACTGAAACAATTAACATTCAATGTGAAACAAGATAAATGATGTGGTACATTAATGAACAATGTCATTAATGATGTATAAGAGCTATTAACAATTCACTGACTGCAAAATGTAGTATTGCTGATATTTTCAGATTCACCATTCAAGGGTATATATATATATATATATATATATATATATATATATATATATATAGACATACTACTGCAAAACAGGTGAGACTACTTTAGCAGGTAACTGAGGATGTATTCAGATTGTAACTGCAGGTTATGTTTGGGAAGAAAGTAAAATAGTTAGGATACTGAACTGCATTTCTGTCTCTAATGCATCAGAGCATACAAGGTGTCTTACACAGCATACACCTTCTAGGAGATAAGTTAAATAAACTATTAAAGTATTTTATTAGCACAGAAGTATACTGCAGATTCACTTGTTTGGTACACTATGCCACACTGCTGCCAACTAGAGGGGTGCATGAACTTTTGAAATGAATTGTACCCTCTGTCTGT
>NC_056741.1:493999727-494082227 GCF_019279795.1 Protopterus annectens | reverse complement strand
CAAGTTGCTTGTATTGTGTCTATTCTTTAACACACTGGGTTTTCTGACAGTGTTCCCTTTATTTTTTTTTCACTCCTTAGAGATAATCTGATGTTACATGGCTGTATCAGGGTTGCTAGTGGCAACTGGTTGCTATAGCAACATTTGGAGGCATGTCATTTGCTATTAATTTGGTAGAGTTGGTAATGATACATTCTGAGGGGATGTTTTGTCATCCAGCCCACTCATTCCAAAGCTTAGCCAGTTCACAGTGACCTAAGTCCACCTCCTTACCTCTGGCAGACTGCTTTGAAAACATTAATTAGGGAACCTCTGCTTGTGCGACACAGAAATAGTGTGACTTGTTGGAAGTCACTTTCTCTAATATCCCCTTTCTGTGCCACACACATATTAAGGGCTTCCCCATGGTTAATACTTTGTCTTACTTGCTCTTGTAATAGTGATAAAATAAAAAAAAATCCTTTAATGGATATAATCTGTTTTTTTTTTCAAAACTGTATATTGTTAACTTTTAGTTTCTTTATCACAAATTATTCATAAAAGTTTACTGCTTAAAAACAATGTTCAGAAATGATAAGATCATATTAAGAAATCTGAAGCAAAGATATGAATTCGGCCTTTTCTCCTTTTTAACTATTTTTATGCCGGTAAGAGTTTTTTTTGACAGCCCTGTCCAGATAACAACACTGTATAGCATCACTTGTGTAAAACATATCATAATATCTGGGTGCTGGAACAGAACCACAGTTCCCAAACACAGCATCTGGAGCAAGAGTCACTCACCAGGAGCACTGCATTTAAGGACGTGATCCCAGCAGTTCACATTCTTCAAAGCAAACATAAATGTATGTCATGCTGGATGCTTACAAAAAGCATGTAGCAAAAAAAAAAAAAAAAAAAAAAAAAAAAAAGGGCAAAAATAAGCAGACTGAATACATTTGACACAATACATATTATGTCTCCTAACCCCTAGAGGGGAAAAAAACAGCAGAGTTTCTGTCAGCAAACATGGAATACACAAATCACCACGCCTACCTGCTTAGTCCTGTGCTTTTTTTTGTCAGATGCTATTTTTTCCCGCACACAGGTGCAGTATTTAGATTACCATTAACCAACTTTGTGGAAGTCATTAGTAATAACCTGTGGTAGAGAATTTCCCTGTCTCCAGCACACAATTTTATCCTTACATTGAGGTACAAAGTTATGAACTTTAATAATTATGTCTGAATCTTCAAACCATTAGTTATTCCTTATGTGATCTTAGCATACAACAGTCATCTTTTATGCAATTTTAGCACATTTTATAATCTCTTGTTAAGTTAAAAGTATTAGTTCTCTCATTCCATTGATTTGCCCTTTACATCTCTTCAGCATTAAGGAATTCTATTAATTTTTTATGCTGAGTGAGGACATGGTTCAATGGCAGGACAAAACAGTTGGTGAAAAGTAACCTTGCTCTCCTTATATTGTCTATCCTCCTATGAGGCCTGACATACTACCAGGAAATTACTCTTTGAAAGATGTAATTTTTAACATTAACCCAGTGCATAAACTGCTTTATACTCCCTGATGCAATTAGTGATCGTTGTCCATTCATGCCACAATGATTCTTCAAAAGACCGAGACTCAACCCACTATTAGTAAAGTTGTTTCATCCCTCCTTCAAATGATTCTTTTGTGTATCACAGCCTAGTCTGGGTGAACTGGAATCCACTGTACCATCTGAGTGATGTAAACATAAACACAGAGACATTATATGCTACCAGACCAAGCATCTGGAACACCCTCTTCTGTATTTCAGCATGCTGAGTTTGTAGACAAAGCCGATTCTCATTTGCTAATAGCGTTAAAATTGTACTGTGAATGTATGACAAGATGCAGAAACAAATACCCCTTTTTACCCATCATGACGACTATATTAACTTAGATGAAAAGCAAGAACTGCAGCAAATACGGCAAAATCATAATTTCTTCAGTCCAAACAACTATGATTGTTGTCAACCCAAGGTCAGAATGAAGTGAGTTCAAGACTGTTATAGTAACTCATCGGCAGATGTAGAGTCTAAACAATATGTGCTTTCATCTAACATTTCTGTACTCACACTAAAAGAGTTATGCTCTCCACTCATCATTTGCAAAATAACAGGAACACCTACAGTCACAATAGTTCACTCTCATATTCTCTTCAAAAATTTCACTTCAGTGTTTGTGATTTACAGATTTACTACTTTTGGTCTGAAATTAATTTTCGTCTGCTTTAAAAAAGGCAGCACCTTACATATTCAACCAGCAGCTTTTATATTTAAACTGTTACTCATTGAGTATTGTTTCATCTCTATGTGAATCTGTTACTGTAACTTTTGTACCAAAGAATTTAAACCTTTTAATCCTGATAGACTTTAAAGCTATCTTTAAATTACATCTCTTTTCCTCAAATCCTAGAAAAGCTACTTTACAATCAGGACATATAATTTATTGACAAACAGTATTTTAATACCTGTTCAGCAGGGATTTAGACAGAGATGTAGAACACTCAGCTCCCTGTATATTTTCTTGCTTCTTCTATTTCTTTGCATTTTGGTAGACCTAGACTGTAATTTCAATATGTCCAATCTCAGTCACTCTCTTCAGTCAGTAAGACAGTGTGTTATTATAGCAATAACCCACGCCTGGGTGTGGGTAATGCTGGATTTACCCACGGTTGGCGTGGTTTGGTCATGAGGGAGAAGCCCGAGTGGCCAAACAAAGCCAACCGTGGGTAAATCCAGCATTACCCACACCCAGAAGTGGGTTATTGCTATTATACAATGACATTATCTAAGAAAAAAAAAAAAAACTTTTCTTAAATAATGGCATTGTATAATGCCTCCTTGCTGCCCTTCCGCAGCTGTCTGGTATTCTGCGGCAGTTCTGATGTACTGCGCATGCCTATGCAGTACATCAGAGCTGTGGGCAAAAGCAACGGAGAAAGCAAGATCTCCGTTGCTTTTTACAAACTGTTTCACTATGTTAAATGGGTTTAACATAGTGAGACAGCTTTAAAAAAAGCAGCGGAGAATCTCCGTTGCTTTTTTTAAAGCTGTCTCGCTATGTTAAACCCATTTAACATAGCGAGACAGTTTTGAAAAAAGCAACTGAGAAGGCAAGATCTCCGTTGCTTTTTACAAACTGTCTCGCTATGTTAAATGGGTTTAACATAGCGAGGCAGCTTTAAAAAAAGCAACAGAGAATCTCCGTTGCTTATTTTAAAGCTGTCCCGCTATGTTAAACTCATTTAACATAGCGAGACAGTGTTGCTGTAAGAGTTATAGTAATGGAAAAAGTCTGGGCGACCGGACCTTTTTCCATTAGTATAACTCGGATTTACAACGTGCACGCTGACCAATCAGCGTGCACTTTTTTGAATATTAATGGGGGGTCATTGTATAATAATGATTTTCTATCCTCCAAAAGCAGTGTGCTCATTAAAAAAAAACTTCATCACAAAACTTTAATCTAGCCTTGCCACTTGTGTCCTTCTCATATAATACTCACCTTCTCTGAATAGGATTACATTGCAGATTTATTATCAGACAATGAAAAACAAACCTGCTTCTAGTGTCTGTCATATTTAAGTTATTACGCTCCCATTACTGTTTGTCTTTTGGACTGGACACTCTAAATTGGCCATAGGTGTAAGTGTGTGTGCAAGTGAGTGGTACAAATGAACTACCATGGCAGGCCTAGCCACCCGGTAGTGTAAATCTTGGCTCAAGATGATTTTCACTACTGCTCTGACACCCCAACCCTATGTGCAAAATGGGAAAAGGGGTTGAGGATGGATGGATGGACTACTGTTTGTCTTTAACAAATAAACACAAAATAAATACATCTCATTAGAAATTGTGCTCTTAAAATTCTAGATCATGTGTCCTAAAGAGGCCACTGTTCATTCTTTAGGTATGAAACATTCCTTCTTTAAAGGTACATCACCAATAAGAAATTCCATTAAGTATAAGAAATAATTCTCATCTGTCATCATTTAAATTCCAGATACCTATTCACATAAATGGTAAAACAACATGTACATGCGTTAATACAGGTAAGCTTTTGTGCTCTTAATTATTTATCTTTATTCCCACTTAAATATCTGTCATACTGATTATTTACTGTTATTCAAGTACATAACTGTAGTTGCTCATATACTAAATGGTTGCTTAAGCCTTTTTACATATTAAGTGTATCATTTGCACTGTCAACTACTCTTTTCTTAACAATATTTCAATGTAACTTCTCATTACTAATTTTATATGCGTATATTTGTGTATATATGTAGTATATTGCATATGTCTGGATCATGGATGAAAAAGGACTGTGATTAAAAATAATAATAATAAAAAATAAATAAAATAAAGATGCTATTATCAGCCAGTTACGCAGACTGTGAATATAAATTCAGTAATTTAAATGTTGGAAAGAGTATCCTTAAAATAACCATAAGTCTGAGATGTTTTGTTTTGCAATAATTTATGGTGCTGTTATGACTGCATTAGAAAAAAAAGACCATTATTTAAAATCTGAGCACTGTGAAGCACAGATATTTGTGCTTTTACAGGATGCTGAAATGTGATGTCATCTGTAAGTACATTATGTGAGATCTGGCCAGCACTGTAGGGATATTCATTTGTTCATTTGTTTACTAATTCATTCATTCCAAAACCATAACTGTGTTATCTGGCACCCTGTGTATATCACAGGACTGGTGCTTCCCTCAACTCCAACCTAAGGGACCATAAAATAGCTCTTCTGCAGTGTGGAACTGTAGCAAGGTGCATGCTGTAAATGTAACAACCGACATGCTATCACCACAGGAGAGCTTCAGCCGTTACTGCAAATGCAGTATTGACAATCATTTATGAAGTGTGATGTCCTCATGGCCGACTCCTTCGACCAAATTGACACTTACCTGAAGGTTATATATAATTCCAGTGTACCTGAAACAGCTATACCCTATAACCATCATTCACACACTTTTTATTCTGCTTAAACAAATTCCAGTTCATATTAATATGCTGCTGTCATTGCTTTAAAATGATTTTTCATTTCTTTTTATTTAATCTCACATGCCATGTTTAATTTGTGCTGTTATACTTACTCCCCTAAAGAACTTCTGCATTTCAAATGCTTCTTTATTCATTAAGAAACTTTTCTTATTGGGTTTGTGTCCTGTCACAAGTGCAAAACCAAAATTGAAGGTCACACGTGACAAGAAAAATCAACAAATTTTGAAACTCACAATTATACCTTAACAGCATTTTTGCAGGGAAGGCAAAGACATCTGTATCTCCTGATGGGGGTTAGCACTCCTACCCAGGCTACTTATATATTAGATCTGAGAGTACTGTACCTCGAAGTAAGGGTAATGCTCTGTACCTTATACTTAGGATACATCCCCTGCCCCACATTTGCATGTGTAGTTCTGCTGTGCAGATCACAGTTAGTCTACAAAATTTTAACTTGCACCTCTTTTTGGAGGTATGTTAGGCACCTGCAACCTCTGTGGCCACTGGTGGGTTTTGATCAACCATGTCTTTGTGGGGGGTTCACAAAAGCCGCAGCTGTTAAAAATAAAGGAATTACAAAAGACCAATTTGGTGTCTTTTAGATTACTGCAATCCTGATAAAGCAGGTAAATGGAGACTGGATGAATGAATGAATGACTAGAATCCCCCATAGTATACTAATAGGACATGACCAGCCCCTCCATAAGTTCATAGGTTCATATATATGTACTAGGCTAGCTGCCCTTGTGGGTCATTTTAAGTCTAGCCAGTTTCCCTTTGGGTACTTAAATTAACCTTTCCCTGTTTGGTGTTGAACTGGCCTTACCCTTCCTATGATTGATAATTACATATATATATATATATATATATATATATATATATATATATATATATAATTCCTAGTAATAATAACTGGGATCATAGCTTAGATAATTTGAGGGCACCCATACATGGGATAAAGTGTTAAAGTACTTAGGAACTACCTCTATCCATTAGTCATACAGGGGGCAGTAATGAGGTAATTTCTTCAATTACCCATCTATATAGATCCAAGTTGCGCTTGAATATGGACAGGGATGAGCTTTGTTTTATGTAGATAGGGAGTTTGTTCCAGAGCAGTGGTATCACCTGCAAGATATACCTGTCCCTCCAAACCATTCTGTTGATGTTGCAGAAGCAGTTTAGATCCTTGGACTGATGATTTCTGATGCCATTTGACTTGCTGATGTATATTAAGTCCATCAGTATTGGGTTGGAGGATGCCTTGTATTCCAAAGGTCATCTCTTAGCGGTCCGTAGGATATTGAGTATATTGACAGGACTTTGAGATGGTTCATTTAGGATATATTGTTTAGGCTTTGTACTCTGTAAGGGGATGTTCCAGTTGTTGCATGTATCTAGGGAAATACATGCCAAAGGGGGTATTATACTCAATGACTGGCCATTATAATGAGGGCTGAGTAATGGGGAACAATGACATCTCTAGATCTTGTTGCAATTCATGTGTTTATAAACATGGCAATATAGAAAGACTTTCTTATCACAGTGGACACTTGTTTGTTGAAAGTAAGGTCAATGTCCACATAAGTTCCCAAATCCCAAACAAATGGGTCAACTCTCATGGGTGTATTGTCAATGTGGTAGTTCCCTGAGGGAGACAACTTCCCAAAGGATACAATAATACACTTTTTGGCATTTAGTTTCAGTCCACGATACTGGCACCAGTTATTTGTTTGGGACAAGCCATCCTACAATATGGCTAAGTTATTTTGGGATTCCCTAACTACTCCTGCTTTTCAGTCATCTGTAAACTTAGTCAGCCAGAGCTCTTTGTTGTTGGCTTTTACTTCAGTGAAGTAGATGCCAGACAGGAGTGGTCCCAGCCTCAAACCCTGGGGAACTGCTGACTGGTCTCTTTGAAGAGATAACTTCCCTTATTTTGATCTCCTTCATTGTATCTGTGAGCCAGTTGGCAATCTAGTGTGTGAAGTAGGGGTTTATTCATAGTTTATTTAGCTTTCCTACTATGCCTTAGTGGGGGATTGTATCAAAAGCCTTGTACAGGTCAAATTATGTGGTGTATACCATTTTATCTTCCTTCATTGCTTTGGCAAACTTTTCAAAGAAGTCTATCAGGTTGAAAAAGCATTATCTGCCCCCTGACGAATCCAAACGAAGATGGATCTAGTGTTTGCAGGTTCCCCATCTATGTACTTTTTGATTAATTCCATGATAAGTCTTTCCACAGCTTTGCATTTGAGGCTCATCAGACTTATGGGTCTGCAATTGCCTGGGTCTGTGGAAGGTCATCCCTTATATATGGGAATAACTCCAGTTGTTCTCCATCCACTTTGTACAAAAAATATATGGAGGCTGAGGTTGAACAGTGTTATTAAGAAGGTGGCTAAATTGTGCTTCATGCTGTTGCATCCGCAGATATTGTCAGAGCCCATTTATGCAGTATATTTAGCTTTTGATAGCACTTTCAGGACTTTGTCTTTGAGTGATAGTTGGGGGCAAGTCAATTCACATCTTGTGTGATAGATGGAGGGGAGAGGGGGGTAAAGTTTAAGCTGAATTTATTGGCTAGTAGAATAGTTTTATCTTCAGCCTCAGTGAAGTCAGCATTGTCCACAATCAACTCAATGCATTTATGGCATTGTGCTTCTGAGATTATGAACATAACCAAAAAAGGTCTTGTGATTGTCTTTGGTTTGAGTGGCTATTTTAGCCTCAAACTTGGCTTTGGTGGATTGTAGTAAACCCCTGAGTTGCTGAGATTCTACTGGAATGAACAATGTCTTTGCCAATACTTGAAACTTAGAGGGACGAATGCAGGCCATCCCTGGTGAAGTAGTATGGTCTATCAGTCATATCATCCCAGGATGACAAATACTGGACCTCCTTCGAATGACAACAAAAACTTAGCTAATTATTGAAGTCAATTATTATTTTGTTCATATTGTGGCATCATCCTTGGAAAAGGTTGAATGCTGCTCAGTGCTGGACTTATACCTGCCTGGTACACATACTTTGAGAGCTAAAATATGTCTCTCTTTATACAGTCCAGGGAAGTAAATATCAAGTCATTGACACACACATGTACTATGAGATAGTCCTACACCCGGTGCTTGTTCAAGTACTTGAGTACATGTGTGATCTGACAGATCCTGTCACCAGACCAATAACTAACTGTCACTCTTTCCTTGCTTAACCTGATATGAAGTACATCTGAATGTCCTACAATGGCACAACATATGACTAGAATGTTTGGTCGGATAGATGCCTGCCTTATGCAGGCTCTGGGACTCTGTGTGCTATGTGAGGTGGGACTCCGTGTGGTATGTGAGGTGGAACTCTGTGTGGTATGTGAGGTGGGACTCCATGTGCTATGTGAGGCGGCACTCCGTGTGCTATGTGAGGTGGGACTCCATGTGCTATATGAGGTGGGACTCCATGTGCTATGTGAGGTGGGACTCCATGTGCTATGTGAGGTTGGACTCCATGTGCGATGTGAGGTGGGACTCCACGTGTGATGTGAGGTGGGACTCTGTGTTGCTATGTGAGGTGGAAGACTTAGCTCGCTGAGTAGGCATTCTGAAGGTCTCTGAAGTTTAGGTAAGTAGATCTTTAGAACAATGAATTATTTGTATTGCGATGGCCTTGGTGAGGCATGGTAAATGGTGTACCTATGATGATTTTGGTGTCTGAATTTACTGTATCAGAGTTTTGCCTCCGAGGGCATTATAAGGGTGGGAGGAGGGCATAATGGTTAAGGTGTTTACCTTGCAGACATAAAGTGCAGGGTTTGATTCTCACATGGGGTAATTGGCTAGGCTTAAAATGGCCCACAAGGGCAGTTAGTCTAGTACTAACCTATGAACTTAGTTCCTATGAACTTAAACACATATATTTACATCTCTCACACACTGTGTATTGCTATTTGATTAGTATGGTGATTGTTAGCACCATGAGACAATTCTTAAACTGTCTCAAGATGCCCACCTCAATTAGGCTGGCTATAGAAGTTGTGGGGAAGTGCTGGTCCATGGTTTTACAGGAATAACTTTGGGTGACTACAACTGCTGAGAGTGCAGTTTGTTTAGGATAATGTTTGGGTGGACTTACTAGTAAGGCATGGGGAAATGCCTAATTATTTGGTAAAGGTGTGGTTATTCATGTTTAACACAGAGTTTTGGCTTTGTTGAAGTGTATTAACCCACTGGCCATTTCGTGCAGGAATGGGTGTTGCCTTCTTGACTGAGAAGCAGAAAGCTGGTGATGCAATATGCAAATGTGGCATGATTGGCATTGCATGCAGGTTTTACTAGTGACATCATGCATACATTGCTTCGTGATTATCATATTTGAGGTGCAAATGAAACCTCAGTGCTCTGTAAACGGACAATCAATAAAAGCTAAATAAATAAAAGTGATATGCTGCCTTTCTGTCAGTCAAAGAAATGCATTGTTAATACACTTCAACAAAGCCATGTATCTTAGTGATACACATACAGTTTTAGATCTTTGGAGAGCTATCATTCTGGACTGACTTTGTCAATTATTAATGGTTTCACATTTGGTGGAAAGGTTGCTCTTAAGAAAAATGTTGGAAATTCCAGTGTATTGCTGTGTCTATACTTAAGTTCATGAGTATGTTGCCCCTTTATTTTTGCCAGTGATTACATTTATTCTTGATTAACTGGATACTGCACAGTATCAAATTATCATTATTAAGTAAAAAACATAGATTTTTTGAGGAGCAGACCAAAAATATGAGCCAAAAATCTGGATATTCTAAAACTGACAGAAGAGAGGTATGGTATGTGTAACCAAACCAAGAAAAGGATGGTTCTGAGGTATGGTATATATATATATATATATATATATATATATATATATATATATATATATATACATGTACACACACACACACACACACACACACACACACACACACACACACACACACACACACACACACACACACACATACAGGGGAATGGGGAGATGATAGGCAAGTGTGTGTAATGGGGGCACACTTTACAGGTAAACTGTTTAGATTAGCTCAGATTCATAGGACTAAGATGTACTGCACATCTGGTGGGTTAATACCGTTCAACAAAGCCGATTTTTGAGGCTCAGACTTTGCTTTCTAAGGCTGTATAGATTTTGCAGGTCTCTTATAAGGAAAAAAAAAACTATTGTGCAGACAACCCACTATCGAGTGAGTCCAACAGTGTTAACATGCTTAGCAAAGCTCAGCACTTCTTTTTATCTTCCCTTTTTGATGAAAAACTCATTTCTGTCAGTTCAGGGCTTCTCAGGATCTTAAATAAAAGACCCTGGGTGAGAGCAGCTCTGTGCTGGTTATAGCTAAAGAGGGATCCAATCAAACAAAGCCAAGAGTGGAGCTCCATGACTTCAAAACCTGTGGCAAGTCAGTTCTCTTAGTCCTATGAATCTGAGATTCAGGTTAATGACCTAAGGTAGGCTAGAATTTCAGAAACATTAGTGTTTTCAGAGGAGACATGGTAAACTGTAATTAGTGTAGAGGAATACCAGGGAAGAACAGGAACAATGCTCAGATTTTGCAGTAATTTGGAATTCTCCCACAATTGCAAATTAAGGTGCAAAACTAAGGTTCCAGAGCAAGATAAAAATGCAAACAAGTAACTTTTTTTGGCTATTAAGGAATAGAAAAAAAACGTGTTATAAATACTTACAGAAGCTGCTTCTGTTAGCTTTGTGGTATGGAGGCTAAGGAGCCTGCCTACATCCCACGTGGCTTGGTTTTGATTAGTGCCCTAGATACTGGAGAAAATAACAAGAGGAGGGAGTAGAATGAAGGGGCTGTACCTGCTTGCCTTTCTCATGGAGAGGAATATAGCTAACATATGGCTGGTGTACACCAGAGAGCACATCACAGTGCATAATGGCAGAAGGGATGCGAATGAGGAGCTTACTGCTGTAGAGGTGGAGTGTGGCCTTGTAGTGTTCTATAGCACACCCTAGGAGGTTAGCGCCTATCCACCATGTAAATTGACATAGTTAATGACCTTTTCATGGTTATCCAGACCCTCAATCCTGAGAGCTGCAGGCATACAATGGGCCAGTTTTGTGATGAGGGAGCAGAGTTAATGGTTAGAAGAGGTAAGTGGGAAAAGGCAAAAAAAGGGTTGTGACTAAATCTCAACTATAAACACGGGTGAGAAAGTACCTTAGATGAGGTTTAAATCTAGATTCTTTTTAAAAAAATCTCTCTAGTTATCCTGCTGAATGTTGTTATAGGGTCATTAGAGTCACCTGCCTCATTAGTTCAGCTACTAGAATCTGGCTTTAAGGGATTACATTCTTCCTTAATTGCATGTATGTGGAGTATTGACATACTTGTGTGATTACCTCTCAAATGTCCCTGATTTTCAGGGACGTCCCTGATTTTGACTCAAATTTTAACTCTGTCCCACTTAATCCCTCCTCAAACTAGTGACTTTTGGAGGAAAGGTGGTGAATTACACTTAATGAATAATGACAATAATTAAGAGTTATAAACTTCTTTTACTTCAGAAAATGTGTATTACTTCACATGTTCTGATTCTGTCAATGTTTCAGATTAATAGCACTAATATTTTAAAAGTGTCCCTGATTATCCCTGAGTGTTTCTTGACTTGTCCCTGATTCAGTTGAAATTTGTCCCCACTTGTTTGAGAGGTCTGGTGATTACATTAACATTACTAAATCCCACCCAACAGCAAAAGTTGGTTGCTTAGTGGTTAAAGAGCCTGCAACTTAACTGAGATATACTCTGTCAAAAAAATGTTGCAGATGAAGGGGTGAAGGCAGGCAATTTCATTTTTCTCTCATAGTCAGGCTCTGCCCCTCCCCAAACTTATTTTTTTTTTTTTGCTAACAGGCAAAAGCAGGGAATGAAGCATTCATCACCATTAAGGTGCAATCTTTCAGATCTACTTCATACAAAGGACTTGACTGGTTGCAGCATTTCATTGATTTCCACTGTTTTTTTATGTATAGCTAATAGAATAATAGGTTTTGAATCAACATGCATTTTCTGAACAATATGAAGTATGAAACGTTAATGTCTGGCATTATTGACCAACTGTAATACTCAGTAATTCAAATGAAAAACAAAACTTTTATGAAGACAAAAATCTGATGCAAAATTAGGGACAATTGAGAGACATGCATATTCCACACTGTTCCACATTGGAATGTTCTGTCACACATTCTATTTTTGCTCTGTCTCACTGCAGCTGACCAGCATCTGCCACCAATTCCTCTCCTCATTCACTGGGTCTACTGGACTAATATCTGGGGCAGATGAGGAGATCTACGATGCTGGTGCAGTGTCATACTGTCACCAAGGAGTGTGAGCTAACCCCCGCCCACCCTGTGGCACTTCCACATACACAACCCCCCAAGCAAGCAGTATACTGCTGGCAGCTTAGAGCTCACCTGCTCTTCATTATGTAAATGAAGTGAGCCTGGGTAGCTTTTACCCCACATGATGGATGAGCTGATGTCAACCATTTACTTCCATCCCTCCCTCCGGTCCCTTCAGAGCCCACGCTGCTAGTCAAACCTGGGTTGTTTGGGGTGCAGTACGGGCTTAATCCTTCTGTGTCACAGGGCAGGCAGTCACATCTTTTTTATTTTTTAACTTATATTCAGGTAAAAATAGTTAAAGAACTTTTATAAGTATAAAAAAGTTATTAACCGTGCTGCAGGCTTCCTATTGTTTAATATTTTGCCCTTTTGTTCCACACTGTGAAAGGTAGTGTTCCACATTTTGGGGATGGAAGGTTGACTGTTATTGTTTTTGGTACTGAACAACCACTTTTTTCGTGTCAAATTTCACCTTACTTTGTGCCTCTATACTGTATCTTTTTTTCTCTCTAACATAATGGTATGAGGTTTGTGTCTCTGTGGGTTTGTATGTCAGTAAATATGAGTGAGTCACTCTTTGCCTGGGTTAATTGGCTGTACATGTTTATCTCTTTGTCAGTTTGTGTCTCTCTGTAGATTTACATGTGTCTGTGAATGAGACTGTGTGTGTATGTGGGTTCCTGTGGCTGTGTGGATTTGTTTGTGGATATATGTGAATGTGTCCGTTTGTACATGGCACATATCTGTGCGAATGTGGATGACTGTAGGTGCAGCTGTGAGTGTGAGTGGTTCTGTGTAGGACTGGATACTGTGATTTGATGCAGAACCTTATTGTAACAATATTGCTACAACATGCCAGTCAGTGTCTTATATGACTGACACACTGTATGAGTGGCTACCGGCTATCTTGATGTGGACTAGATGTGTCTCATAGTGTAAAAACATGGCAGCTAAAAGACAGTTAGTATGTATGTTTGTGTGTGTGTGTGTGTGTGTGTGTGTGTGTGTGTGTGTGTGTGTGTGTGTGTGTGTGTGTGCGTGTATGGCTGTCTGTGGGACCTGGCTACCTTTGCAGTACATAGGTGTGACAGGCCTTAGGCATAGATTACCTAGGTGGCTGCCTAGGTCGCAACTCAGTCAGGGGTGCTTTTACAGTTTCACAATAATTGATGGGATCTGTCTGTGAATGAAAGTGACTTACCCCTGCTGTTGTACGATTACTGTTAAACAACGGTCACTGATTTGACAGGGCAGAAGTGATGTTGCGCAGTATTGTGTTTGCTGAAATTGGTATAAAACTAGCATTACTATGACTTATATGTGTGTGTGTGTGTGTGTGTGTGTGTGTGTGTGTGTGTGTGTGTGTGTGTGTGTGTGGAGGGATTGCATTATATATAACCGTAACAAATTGACCATAATTTCTTTCACTTTCCATCACAAACATCAGCATTGCCATTATGCTTGTGTTTTGTGCATGGGGATTGCAGTGTATTTAGGAGTACTTTGTTAGTCAGAATTTAGTGTTTGTGTGCTTCAATAAAGAATGTTCCAGTTTAAACTCAACTGTGGACTACCTACTATTTTGTTATTTTGCATTACACATTTTAAAGTTCAAGTTTTATTAGTGAACTAGGTGCATAACTTATTTCAAGGAGTGAACTTTACACCCTCCACACTGTGAAGTTTCTGCTTGGTTTGTTTTTGACCCAGTATAGGTTGCATATTGGGTTTTCTGAGACTTTGAGGGATACCACAGATTTTTCTTTTTGAATTTATTTCACTTTGCATCACAAACATGTCTTGCAGATGATGGGTGTTTGTCATTTTTGGTTGTGCAGGAGCAGGGTGCTTATTGTTTTAGTGATACAGTAAGTAATGCTGTGGCTACTTATATGTGAAGTGCGCATGCACTCCCTGTCTCTGTGTGGATTTGTCCGTGTGCTTTTTGATTTCCTCAAACACCTCAAGGACATGTTGTAGGTAAATTGCTGTTCCTCTGGTATGACTCTGTGTGTGTGTGTGTGTGTGTGTGTGTGTGTGTGTGTGTGTGTGTGTGTGTGTGTGTGTGTGTGTGTGTGTGTGTGTGCGTGTGCGTGTGCGTGTGTGTGTGTGTGTGTGTTTTCACTTTAATTCCAATTTTTTTTTTTTTTTTTTTTTTTTTTTTTGGGGCTGGTACTATACCAGGATAGAATTTATGTAACCTTGCAAAACTTGTCTTCTCAGTTTATTTGGAACTATGTTTTGTCAGCTTTGAACATTAAGCCTTGGGTGCAATTTATTTCTTCCTTGAAAGAAAAAAAAATAATACTCCTCTTTCCTTACTTTCAGATCATCACAGGATCAAAAAGTTGAAAATAATGCTCTTAAAGGAACCTCAGAGCATAGGTTCATAGGTTTATAGGTTCATAGGTTTATACTAGGCTATCTGCCCGAGGGCATTTACAAGCCTAGCCCATAGTTTTGTGGCTTACGCCACCCCTTTAGTATGGGGAACTATACCCATTATTTTGCTGTGCCTCTGTCGAGCAGTGACACTGAGGTAATCCCTGGGGTATATCTGCGATCTCCCATCCATTGGTCAAGATTTCTCTTGAACAAGGCCAGCGAGGTGCTCTGCCTCACATATACCGGGATTTTGTTCCACAGCATAGGGAGTCTTTGGGTGATGAATCTATCCCTCCAGCACGTCCTATTAATAGCCGTGTCGAGGTTTAAGTCTCCCGCCCTTGTGGCTCTGACGGATCTAGATTTATTGAGGTGAAGCATATTCATCAAATCTGGGTTTGACATGGCCTTGTATGTCAGGCACAGGTCACCTATATAACCTCACGCATATATAACCTCACTGGTTTCTTGGGAGCTGGTGGTGCCTAGACTCCCCACCTTAATTTACTTTTTTCCTGCACAGTTGTTACACTGCAGTTTTGACAAGTTAAAATGTATTGAAAGGATGTAAGAAAAAATATTTTTGTTTTGGCTTGGGGTCATACACAGGCCTGTTGCAGTCTAACAGCATTGCAGTTTAATCTGTACATACCAAAAGGTTGTTTAGGAGGGTTCACAATGACAGGGTGATTCTTAGACTGGAAGTGTCATGGGGTCCCCAAGATGCTAACACTGGCCCTAATAATAACTAAACTTAATACCATCAAAGAAAGTGAAAGCAGAATCCTATAGTCCCTTCCTTCACCATTTAAACTTTCATTACTTGCTGTGTGACTCTTTGTAACTGTGTAAACTCCTCTCTTGATAACAAAACACTATATGTTAAAGTGAAATCAGTTTTATAACAGGTTTAACAATTCTAGAATCCCCAGAGCAGTTCTTACCATATCCTGGCCTACCTAGCAAAATCAAATCTGTTACTCAGTATCAAATGACCATGTGAGTATATAAGCACATAAAAAAACACAACATCCTACTTGCTCCTCCCTTGATTTGCAATAGCTAGCTAAACAGTTCAGAAGTTTCCTTAAAATAAAAACACCAACCATATAATTTTTATTTTTCAAATAACCAAAACAAACAAAAACTCTTTTCCTTTAATTTTACATGAAGGAAATAGACAGCTCCCCATCTGTGCACAAATACCCATGAGAGAGTCTTCTTGTTCTACAATCACTGATAACATCTTCCTCTTGTTAAACATGCTGTTTAAATGATGCAGTAATTTATAACACAGTCCAAACATTGTAAAGCAGTATCATTTACACACACATAGTCGACGCATTATAAAGCAGTATCATTTATAGACACAGTCCAAGAATTATAAAGTGGTATCATTTATAGACACAGTCCAAGCATTATAAAGCAGTATCATTTATAGACACAGTCCATGCATTATAAAGCAGTATCATTTATAGACACAGTCCAAGCATTATAAAGCAGTATCATTTATAGACACAGTCCAAGCATTATAAAGCAGTATCATTTATAGACACAGTCCAAGCATTATAAAGCAGTATCATTTATAGACACAGTCCAAGCATTATAAAGCAGTATCATTTATACACACAGTCCATGCATTATAAAGCAGTATCATTTATACACACAGTCCATGCATTATAAAGCAGTATCATTTATAGACACAGTCCAAGCATTATAAAGCAGTATCATTTATACACACAGTCCATGCATTATAAAGCAGTATCATTTATAGACACAGTCCAAGCATTATAAAGCAGTATCATTTATACACACAGTCCATGCATTATAAAGCAGTATCATTTATAGACACAGTCCAAGCATTATAAAGCAGTATCATTTATAGACACAGCCCAAGCATTATAAAGCAGTATCAATTATACACACAGTCCAAGCATTATAAAGCAGTATCATTTATAGACACAGTCCAAGCATTATAAAGCAGTATCATTTATACACACAGTCCATGCATTATAAAGCAGCATCATTTATACACACAGTCCATGCATTATAAAGCAGTATCATTTATACACACAGTCCATGCATTATAAAGCAGTATCATTTATAGACACAGTCCAAGCATTATAAAGCAGTATCATTTATACACACAGTCCATGCATTATAAAGCAGTATCATTTATAGACACAGTCCAAGCATTATAAAGCAGTATCATTTATACACACAGTCCATGCATTATAAAGCAGTATCATTTATAGACACAGTCCAAGCATTATAAAGCAGTATCATTTATACACACAGTCCAAGCATTATAAAGCAGTATCATTTATACACACAGTCCATGCATTATAAAGCAGTATCATTTATAGACACAGTCCAAGCATTATAAAGCAGTATCATTTATAGACACAGTCCAAGCATTATAAAGCAGTATCAATTATACACACAGTCCAAGCATTATAAAGCAGTATCATTTATAGACACAGTCCAAGCATTATAAAGCAGTATCATTTATACACACAGTCCATGCATTATAAAGCAGTATCATTTATAGACACAGTCCAAGCATTATAAAGCAGTATCATTTATAGACACAGTCCAAGCATTATAAAGCAGTATCAATTATACACACAGTCCAAGCATTATAAAGCAGTATCATTTATAGACACAGTCCAAGCATTATAAAGCAGTATCATTTATACACACAGTCCATGCATTATAAAGCAGTATCATTTATACACACAGTCCATGCATTATAAAGCAGTATCATTTATAGACACAGTCCAAGCATTATAAAGCAGTATCAATTATACACACAGTCCAAGCATTATAAAGCAGTATCATTTATAGACACAGTCCAAGCATTATAAAGCAGTATCATTTATACACACAGTCCATGCATTATAAAGCAGTATCATTTATACACACAGTCCATGCATTATAAAGCAGTATCATTTATAGACACAGTCCAAGCATTATAAAGCAGTATCATTTATACACACAGTCCATGCATTATAAAGCAGTATCATTTATAGACACAGTCCAAGCATTATAAAGCAGTATCATTTATACACACAGTCCATGCATTATAAAGCAATATCATTTATAGACACAGTACAAGCATTATAAAGCAGTATCATTTATAGACACAGTCCAAGCATTATAAAGCAGTATCAATTATACACACAGTCCAAGCATTATAAAGCAGTATCATTTATAGACACAGTCCAAGCATTATAAAGCAGTATCATTTATACACACAGTCCATGCATTATAAAGCAGCATCATTTATACACACAGTCCATGCATTATAAAGCAGTATCATTTATACACACAGTCCAAGCATTATAAAGCAGTATCATTTATACACACAGTCCATGCATTATAAAGCAGTATCATTTATGCACACAGTCCAAGCATTATAAAGCAGTATCATTTATACACACAGTCCATGCATTATAAAGCAGTATCATTTATAGACACAGTCCAAGCATTATAAAGCAGTATCATTTATACACACAACCCAAGCATTATAAAGCAGTATCATTTATAGAAACAGTCGAAGCATTATAAAGCAGTATCATTTATACACACAGTCCATGCATTATAAAGCAGTATCATTTATAGACACAGTCCAAGCATTATAAAGCAGTATTATTTATAGACACAGTCCAAGCATTATAAAGCAGTATCAGTTATACAGACAGTCCAAGCATTATAAAGCAGTATCATTTATAGACACAGTCCAAGCATTATAAAGCAGTATCATTTATAGACACAGTCCAAACATTGTAAAGCAGTATCATTTACACACATAGTCGACGCAGTATCATTTATAGACACAGTCCAAGCATTATAAAGCAGTATCATTTATACACATAGTCCAGTCATTATAAAGCAGTATCATTTACACACATAGTCCAGTCATTATAAAGCAGTATCATTTACACACATAGTCCAAGTATTATAAAGCAGTATCATTTATAGACACAGTCCAAGCATTATAAAGCAGTATCATTTATACACAAAGTGCATTGTAAGGCAGTATCATTTATAAACACAGTCCAAGCATTATAAAGCAGTATCATTTATACACACAGTCCATGCATTATAAAGCAGTATCATTTATACACACAGTCCAAGCATTATAAAGCAGTATCATTTATACACACAGTCCAAGCACTATAAAGCAGTATCATTTATACACACAGTCCAAGCATTATAAAGCAGTATCATTTATAGACACAGTCCAAGCATTATAAAGCAGTATCATTTATAGACACAGTCCAAACATTGTAAAGCAGTATCATTTACACACATAGTCGACGCATTATAAAGCAGTATCATTTATAGACACAGTCCAAGCATTATAAAGCAGTATCATTTATACACATAGTCCAGTCATTATAAAGCAGTATCATTTACACACATAGTCCAGTCATTATAAAGCAGTATCATTTACACACATAGTCCAAGTATTATAAAGCAGTATCATTTATAGACACAGTCCAAGCATTATAAAGCAGTATCATTTATACACAAAGTCCATGCATTGTAAGGCAGTATCATTTATAAACACAGTCCAAGCATTATAAAGCAGTATCATTTATACACACAGTCCATGCATGTAAGGTAGTATCATTTATGCACACAGTCCAAGCATTATAAAGCAGTATCATTTATACACACAGTCCATGCATTGTAAGGCAGTATCATTTATATGCACAGTGCAGTCATTATAAAGCAGTATCATTTATACACACAGTCCAAGCACTATAAAGCAGTATCATTTATACACACAGTCCAAGCATTATAAAGCAGTATCATTTATAGACACAGTCCAAGCATTATAAAGCAATATAATTTATAGACACAGTCCAAGGATTATAAAGCAGTATCATTTAAGGTTCCTAATATGAGAACGAAGATTCCTTTAGGCGAATATGAAGATGTCAACCCATATTGTGCGAAGTACGTAAACCGCGAAAGTTCAAAACACGAAGTTCGAAATGTCGATTTCATAGGTTCATAGGTTCATAGGTAGGTACTAGGCTATCGGCCCTGGGGCCTATACAAGCCCAGCCAAAAAGGTAGCCTGGCTTTTGCCACCCAAGAAAATTATTTTCCTGTGCCACTGTCGAGCAGAGCCACAGAGGTGATCCCCGGGGTGAATTTCTTATTTCCCATCCAATCATCAAGATTTTTCTTGAAGAGTGCTAATGAGGAGCTTTGTTTGATATAGATAGGTTATTTTTTCCAGAGTATGGGAAGTCTCTGGGACAGGAATCTATCTCTCCAGTGTGTTCTGTTTATTGTGATGACAAGGTTTAGGTCCCTAAAGCGTGTAGCTCGGAGGGATTGGGATTTCTTTAAGTGGAGCATGTCCAATAGCTCTGAGTTTGACATAGCTTTGTATGTTAGGCAGAGATCACCTCTGAGTAGGCGATATGTGATGGAGTAAAGCTGGAGTTTTTTGAGATGGTCTGCGTAGGGCATCTGTTTGAGGCTGGTAATCCTCTTTGTGAGGTATTTCTGCGGCTTTTCCAGTTGTTGTAGATGTCTTGTGAGGTACATACCAAAAGGGGCATTGTACTCTATAATGGGTCTAATGAGTGATGAGTAGAGGGGAACAATGACCTCTTTTTTTCTGGATGAGAAACCTTTTGTGATGAGGTGTGCCACGTAGAAGGATTTCCTGACTACTGTGGCAATTTGATTATCAAAGGAGAGACTACTGTCCACCTGTGTTCCAAAGTCTCTTATCACACTTTCGGTGTTAAGTATACTACCGCCTATGTTGTAGTTCATGGGTACAGAGTTTTTACCAAAGGGGATGACAATGCACTTTTTGGCATTGAGCTTGAGGTCATGGCTTTGACACCAGGCATCTGTCTCAGTGAGGCCCTTTTGTAGGATGTCCACATTGTTAGGAGTTTCGATTATGGCTCCTAGTTTGCAGTCATCTGCGAACTTCATTAGCCAAAGACCTTCTCTGTTAGCCTGTACTTCAGAGAAGTAGATACCAAACAGGAGAAGACCCAGGACTGAACCCTGTGGTACTCCACTTGTCACTGGTCTGAAGTCGGATTTGGAGCCTGCTACTTTCACATTTGTTTTAGTTGGCCTGTCTGGGGTATAGCTCCGTAAGGTAAGTGTGCGATAGATAGGAATTTAGTGTTAGGATTTGGGTTAAGGTAAGTGCATAGATAGGTAATGTATGTAAGAGTTAGTGTAGTGTTAGAAGTAGGTGTTTTTTAAATGTATGTATGTGTTTTATTTATTTAGTTTGGGTGTATGTGTGTAGGGGAAGTGTGCGGTAGTAATGGACTTTTAGGGTAGGGGGGGGTTAAGGATAGTAGTTTAGTTATGTGTGTATGGTTTAGTATAGTGTTGGGTAGGTTTTTTTAAATGTATGTATGTGTTTTTTTATTTTTTTTGGATTTGTGTGTGTGTAGAAATGTGGTACCGGTGAACTTTAGGGTTAGTTAGGGGGGGAGAGGTTAAGGATAGTGCATAGTTAGTTGTGTGTTATTAGTTGTTTTGTGTTAGTTTTTAAATGTATGTATGTGTTTTATTTATTTAGTTTGGGTGTATGTGTGTAGGGGAAGTGTGCGGTAGTTACGGACCTTAGAGTTAGGGAGGGGTTAAGGATAGTGAATAGTTAGGTAGGTAGTATGTAGCGGGTGGTGGGGTTGGCTGACTATTACAGGGCGATTTTTTTTTTTTTGCGATATAGTGCGTTCGGGATTTTTGCGGTTCGCGGTAAAGGGGTCGACGTTTAGGTATTTGCGCTTAGGGATTTTTGCTTTTGTAATATAGACCCTATCATTTATATATACAGTCCAAGCATTATAAAGCAGTATCATTATCCACACAGTCCAAGTATTCTAAAGCAGTATCATTTATAGACACAGTCCACACATTATAAAGCAGTATCATTTATACACACAGTCCATGCATTATAAAGCAGTATCATTTACACACATAGTCCACGCATTATAAAGCAGTGTCATTTATACATACAGTCCATGCATTGTAAGGCAGTATCATTTATAGGCACAGTCCAAGCATTATAATGCAGTATCATTTACACACATAGTCCACGCATTATAAAGCAGTATCAATTATACACACAGTCCAAGCATTATAAAGCAGTATCATTTATAGACACAGTCCAAGCATTATAAAGCAGTATCAATTATACACACAGTCCAAGCATTATAAAGCAGTATCATTTATAGACACAGTCCAAGCATTATAAAGCAGTATCATTTATACACACAGTCCAAGCATTATAAAGCAGTACTCAGAGCTCCTTATGTTTACTGAATACTAAAAGTAAGTCATGGTCTATCAGTCCAAAAGTTTGAGATCAATTCATCATGTCTCCTATGATAGCTGTAGCGTTAAAATATATGGTATGGAATTTTTCTTATCAAAATAAAAACATGATCATTGCATCTCAAAGTATCAACGTCAGAGCAAGGATCTATTTCAGCTGGGTGCTCATCCAGATTTTGAACCTAGGATTAGATGTGGTTAGCTTTGTTTTCTTGTGCTTACAGATATGACAGGTGCTAATAAAGGACAAGAACAAACTTAATACTGTTAGTGACAAGTTTCATTCTACAGTTTAAAGACAGTTACTGGATGAGCATGTACTGTATTTTTAAAGGAGAAATATTTTATAGAAATTACTTGATTTTACAGGTATAACCCGCGGTAGTGGTGCTGCGGTAGCGTTGTCGCCTCACAGCAAGACGTTGTCGCGTTTGATTCTCAGAGAGTCTTCTGTGTGGAGGCATGCGTGAATGGGCATGCCTTCGTTGAAGGTTGTGCGTCAGGGCTGGTAACTCGGCAAGTAAAAATCCACTACCCAAACAGCAGCGGACTGGAGTTCCGCTGTGGCAACCCCTAACAGGGATAAGCCAAAAGACACAACAACAACTTGATTTTACAGGTAAGGCACATGTCATTGCATGGGGTCCGCTTCTTTATGTCGAAGTACTGAAATCCAGAATTTCAGTATTTCGAGACCAGAATGTCAAAAGTGCACTTTTTCCAAAGTGCATTTTGTCGAATCTCAGTTTACCGAATGCAGGATAGGTTTAGTTTGGTGTGTACTGTATTGTGCACTGTCTCTTTAAGGATATTATGGAATGGTGGCCGATGTTCGTTTACGTCAGGGGATTTAGGTAGTTGTTGAATTTTTAAGGGTTTGGGTTGAAGATTTTTTGGTTTAAATTTTTGTGAGTAAGTTGGGGTAGGTAGGTGAGGGTGTATGTGTGTGAGTGTTGTATGTGGTGATTTTTGTACATGTGTGTGTGTGTGTGTGTGTGTGTGTGTGTGTGTGTGTGTGTGTGTGTGTGTTATTAGTATGACCTGAGTTGGTAATATATGATAGGGTGGTGTGTGGGCAACCCCCACATGGGGTGCAGGGGGCTGTTTCCCTGTTTAAATGGCAGTGTTAGTTTGTTGAGTTATGTAGTGTTTTTGTGCGTTTTTTGGTGGGAGGTTTGGATTTTGTTTGTGTTTATTACTTTACGATATTTTAGGTTTTGTGATTTTGGAGTTTCAGTATTGTGAGGTGTCGGTATTCTGGTCTTGAAATACTGAAATTCAAGATTTCAGTATTTCGAGATATAGAAGTGGATCTCTTTGCATGACACTGTGATATTGGGAGACCAGTAGATCGGTATTAGATGCACTACTGAAATTAACCCATAAATTTACTTGAGGCTTAACCCTTGTTTAATTAAGTATTCCTTTATGCTTTTTCATTTGTTTATAAATACAGTGAATGTTATTTCCAATCTAAATAAACTGCCAAGGGGTAAGTTTTAGAGCCCTGGGCTGCTACTATAAGACAATATGGGGGATCTTCCACATTTTTGTGTGTTTTGGGAATCACAAAGAGTGAGGGAATCAGTGCCCCCTTGGTATTCAAGTACTTGTAGGTTTCGTTCGTGATGATACCCTGAAACAGAGCATCCTTGAGGAATAAGTCAATATTTTTGTATGAGATGTTTATCTCACTCCTGGAGGTTGTCCTATAACAGTTTTCATCTTGTAACATATTAAAAATTGTTCCTACATAGCCAATGTGTGTAGTGCTCACCACTCCCCGAGCCTTGTCAGATTTCATTATTCTGAGTGACCTGTCATTGGTAAGATTATCTAGGAGGTCTCGCTCCTCGATGGTCAAATTATGGAAGATCCTACCTCTATTCTTGTCTTGAGAATACATTTCTCTTTCACAGACTTTTTGAAATACCTGTAACACATTGTGTGTAGTTGGTTGATGATACTTTTTTTTTCTTGCAAGTAGCTGGCAAGTGGGGGATCATACAGTTCTTGTACAAGTAAGACAAGTTCAGTTTTCTTACAAACAGCTTAAGTTCTAAGATAGTGTCAACTATTGTTCCCCATAGGTTCATAGGTTCATAGATTAGTACTAGGCTAACTGCCCTTGCGAGCCATTTTCAGCCTAGTCAATTATCCTCTGTGAGATTCAAACCCTGTACCTTGTGTTTGTAAGGCAAAAACCTTAACCATTAGGCCACCCTCCCATTGAAAGGGTATAAACGTAAACCCTTTTTCAAACAACTTAAAGTGTGTTGTATTAATTTCCATGTCTGAGTTAAAAATGTGGAACCCTTTATGTCTCAAAATTTTACCCCTGCCCCAACTCTAGTGATTTCAATATCATTATTATCTAACTGGTTGGAATTTATCTGGTGGGGTAATGTGCTCTTTGTTGGTTGAAAGTGCCCCTCTGACTTGCTCAGACTCACAGAAACACGCATTTACTGGCAAGCACTTTTTCAAACAAATGCACATGCATGCCTACACACACACGCGCGCACACACAAACACACACACACACACACACACACACACACACACACACGCATGCACACACACGCGTGCACACACACGCACACACACACACACACACACACACACACACACACACACACACACACACACACACACACACACACAGATTTTCTTCCAATTTCCTATCTAGGCAGACACTCTCTCACACACATGCACACAAGCATACATACATTCAGTCTCACTCATTCCCCTTATAGATATACGCGCATATACACACACACACACACACACACACACACACACACACACACACACACACACACACACACACACACACACACACATTTTCTTCCAATTTCCTATCTAGGCAGACACTCACTCACACACACATACACACAAGCATACATACATTCAGTCTCACTCATTCCCCTTATAGATATACACGCATACACACACACACACACACACACACACACACACACACACACACACACACACACACACACACACACACAGATTTTCTTCCAATTTCCTATCTAGGCAGACACTCTCTCACACACACATGCACACAAGCATACATACATTCAGTCTCACTCATTCCCCTTATAGATATACGCGCATACACACACACACACACACACACACACACACACACACACACACACACACACACACACACACATGCACACACACATGCACACATGCACGCACACACATGCACACGCACACACGCACACACGCACACACACACACACACAATCTTCTCTGAACTTACCTGCACAAGGTTTAGTCCCATAGGCGTGAATAGCTGACTGCTGTGTTTTTACAGTGATTACATTTTCCTCCAAGAGTAAAATTTTACTTGTCTGAGCAAATCAGGAAACAAGCAAATGTCAGGGGAAGATCACATGGCTAGTTAGCATTAACTATTCCTCTGGGCTGCTGCATCAGAATGCACCAATGCTCACAAGACCGCTTTTTTGTACTGAGGCCTTGTGTGGGGGGAAAACTTTAGCAGCAGTGTAGTCTCTGAATTGGAAGTGCTTAGCATACCTTTCAACTTCTTAACACAAGAAATCTGGACAGAGGCAAAAGTAGTGGGAGAACAAAGGCCCCCAAATAAGGACATTTTAAATATTGCTCTTACAAACTTAGCAAGTTGCTAGAGTTAACAGGTTTTGCATAATCATGCGTTTTCTGAAGGATATGAAGCCTAAAACTCACATCTGTCATTATTTACTGACTTCAGACCTCAGTGATTTGCTAGAAAACCACATATTTTATGAGGAACAGACCAAAAACATGAGCTAAAAATCTTGACATTCTGCAAAAATCTAGACAGTTGAGAGCTATGCTTAGCATAATGGGGGAAACCTTCTGAACTGCACTTCTTCATTTCTTTATGAATCCGAGCCAGTGACTTGCAGATATTATCAATAGGATCTGCCATTTTAGTCTCCTTTCCACTGTAGACAGAACACCACTGCATTACCCCTAATTATGCAAACTCACATTGCAGCTGCATGCTGGGTGTCTCCTACTGACAGTAACAAATAAAACCCTTATCAACAGCATTCTATTTATACCTGCATCAAAACTGTCTACAGAACGGGTCTATATCACGTTATCGAAAACCCGTATCATCGAACGCTAGAAGACCGACACATATAGCACGAACTACGGTAACGGCGAATGTACAAAAACGTGAAACGCGAAATGTCGAACTGTCATGGTTGGCCCATCTGCGGTATAGCTCCGTAAGGTAAATGTGCGATAGTTACGGACCTTAGGGTTAGGGTGCAAGTTAAGGTAAGTGCATAGATAGGTAATGTATGTAAGGTTTAGTGTAGGGTTAGAAGTAGGGTTTTGTTAACTGTATGTATGTGGATTATTTGTTTTGTTTAGGTATATGTCTGTAGGGTAAGTGTGCGATAGTTACGGACTTTAGGGTTGGGGTGCGGGTTAAGGTAAGAGCATAGATAGTAATGTATGTAAGGTTTAGTGTAGGGTTAGTAGTAGGGTTTGGTTTGTGTATGTATGTGTTTTATTTATTATGTTTGGGTATGTAGTATGTAGCGCGTGGTGGTGTTGGCCGACTATGACAGTTCGAGAGTTGATAATTCATGGTGTAGGGTGTTTGGCGTATTTGCGGTTCGGGCTATGTGTGTCGGTGTTGTGGTGTTCAATGATACAGGTTTTCTATAACGTAATATAGACCCTACAGAACATACCGATAGTAACTATTAACTTCAGGCAGTACAACAGTACTGCAGATACCTTTTAATAATCCATCATCCACTGATCATGCATGCATACTGTGGATCAAACTCCTCAATAGCAATAGAAAATGATGGACAGTTAAGGGACTAGATCTTCTGCAAAAATGAAGTACAAGCTCATGCTTTAGAAAACTTGCTATTCCATAATTCACCACAACATTAAACATTCTTTCTCACACACAGTATTTTTATCATAAGCCCTACATATAATCCTCTATTGTTACCTATATAAATGTATACCTAACCTGTCTTAATCTACATGTCAGTGTTAGTGGCTAAACAGGTAGCACACTTGCCTTTAGTGCTGGCCATTCAGCAGGCTGTGAGTTCTAGTCACAGACCAGGTACTTTGATTAATTCCCAGTACTGACACTGCAATGCAGCATAAGGGGGGTGCTGCACTCCTGAGTCTGCTGTTCTTCAATAAGATGTGAAACTGAGGTCAAGTCAGGTGGATGTAAATGATTCCATGGCACCCAATGAAAAAAAGAGTAGGGGAAGTTCCCTTGTGCCCTCAGCCAAATTTCATCCATTCAGTATCAATACTACCTCAGTTCTCTCCTGAAAAGATGACACCAGCCTAGTGGGTCTAACCCAGTCAGCAAAAGTAAAATAAATAAATATTGTAAAAAAAAAACTGCTAATGCAATGGTGTACTGAATATTTCATTGCAATTGTTTCTATTAGTAATACTTAACTGCTCTCAGATATACTTTATACTTCACCTGGATTATTTTCTATCTATGTATCTTGTTTTTTTTTTCATGTGTATGTAATTATTAACCATCTGGGTTGTGGCTAAGATGGACGACTTTGGATTATTCGACTACTCCATTAACAAACTCAGTAAAAACGAAAGTCTTAATCAGTACCCTATAGATGAGAATGGCTGTTTAATTTCTCCAGGTGTTTTGGATTTCTAATACCGTGATGGGAAAGGACCTCATTCCTAAGTCAGGTTATGATTAGAGTTCATGAAATTATTATTGTTTAAGTCTTTGCTGTTAGCCAAGAGTGGTCTTTCTAACACCTGCAATGTGTTCAGAATTGCCTCCTTCTGCTGTTCATATGGGGTTACATCTAATAAGGATCATTACATGTGATGTGCGACATCATGAAACCACTGAAGTGTTTACCACAAGGAGGCCAACAGCACACTCATACAAATCTATACATATGCAGAGGAGTAGTTTTATTTTAAGGGTGGTGCAGGGTAGTTATCATATCAGTGTCAGCACAAAAATACTATGAAACTCATTATTTGAGACTACTGGCATGGTCATTTTCTATAGGGCTTTGCACATTGCCATAGCTTTGTGGGGTAAAAATATGTAGTCCCCAGTTCATACTGTGGTCCCAGAATTATCAGACTTGCAATTCCAGCATTCAGACTAATGTATATTTCCTAAGTAGAACTGCCCTGAGCAATTTTACCTACCTCCCTATTCTCTGCCTGACCCTCAATGTCATGTATTCACCCTTGAGTTTGGGTCAAAAGCATCCCAGGTTGGTATGTCGTTGAGCAAAAAGAAAATATTAGTCACAAAACTTAACCTGTTCAGGAGTGTGCTAGCACTACTGTGGAAACTACTCCTGTACTTCTAGGTCAATGGCCTGTATGCTCAGGGAGTGGATAAAAAGACACTTTTAGTTTGGACCTCTCTGATGTGGACACTGCTTTATTAAGTGAGCCCACTATACTAATTAGAGGAGTCTGCTGGTGAGAATGGAATAATTGACCTAAAGCCTGTTATCCTGTATATGTAGGAACAAATGGGATTACACTGGTTTTGGCATGCCATTTATTGGAAAATAGTGGCAAGCTTGTCAAAGCAATCTTGTTAGTCAAGAAGCAACAGGGGATGGAAGTTGCCCTCCATTATAAATCTTCTGGCTACAAATTATGGTTTCACCTCCCTTTTGCTTATCCCGTGCGATTAGTGACTAATATAGACCATGTGAGTCAGGAAGCGTGAACAGGGGACTGAAAATTAGATGCTGAGGCCAGATGCGGTAGTGGAATAGTTAAGTAAATAAAATAATATAGAAAAGGCATTTTTCAAATCATCATTTTGGTTTCTGCTGAGATATTAATATGGAGGCTACATGCTGAGTGCAGGTACCTGGGAAGATATATTTCACACTTAAAATAATGTGTTAGGTCTTCCAGAAGTTACACTTGTTGCACAGGATCTTGCTGTGTTTAGAGAACCTGTCAGTTTATGTATCATTAAAGTACTGAATAATTAAAAGGTAAAGGTCAGATCTATGGGTTTACAGTCTGAAGTATTGAGAAAATTCATGGCAATTAGCTTATATTTTAGATTATCAGATCACTTATGTCTGTGATTATTTGTTGAAAAAGGACTGGTTTATAATGACGTATATAACCTAAGGCTACATGATGGTTGGGGGGACTGTCATAGCTACAACGATCTGTTAAGACCAGGGCGAGTAGCCAAGATTGTCTACACAGATGCTGGGACTGTGTGTCCAAGCCTGACCTCAACATAGCACGTTATCCATTTAAAAGTTCTGCTTAAAGCCTTTAATACATAATTATTATAGAGTTTTAAAGTGGTACTGTTTAAGGGCACTGTGGGAAATAAGTGCATAATAATGTCACACAAGTAATGAACTGCTTCGATTTTAATTAAATTGCGTATGAAGAATTCCCAGGTTTGTTGTCTGAGTATGGTACAAAGGAGTTTCTCATCTGGTTGAAATGAATCAATGTGCTATATAATGTATGCAGTGTGGGACAAAAGGAAGTCACTTAATGATCTAAGTTTGTGAACCATGCTGCTGAGTGAGAGACTAGTCCGCAGGTAAGTGGTTCACAGCAAAAGCACTGAAGTTAGTTACTCTTAGAGAGAATGGAAATGAGACAGCAGTTTAAAGAATCATGGATTATTAGCACCTTGAGACTGGCCTAAGGTTTTGCACTGCTGCTTTGTACTTCTTTAGAGGTAATGAAAAGAATTGCTATTAGTCAACACCAGAAGGGAAAACCATATTTAGCAATTTAGAAGAACTAAAATTAGTCTTTGTTTTGCTTCCCATGGAAAACAGCACAGTGGTGATATCCTGATACACAGGCCAAGAAGCAGACTGTTCTGAACATTATGATGCACATTTTGGAAAGGTTTGCAAATTTTTATTGTTATCCTCTTCTTGCCTACTTGGTACTATATGTGATTTTAATTCAGTTTAACATGGACTGCATACTCCCACATCCCAGCAGTTGATGTGAGTTAGTTATTATAAACAGAATTTATGTTCAATAAGGCCCCTTCTCATCACTCAGATTGTGTCCTCCACACAGATCTACAACATTTGTGCAACCCCTACAGGGGTCTATCTCTCATTTGAGCTGATGGGTGAAAGCAGAGACCTTCCTCACCCCAACCACACCACACTTATTTTTCTTTACAAATTGAGGTGCCAAAATAAGTTCCCATGACCTGTACCACTCCTTGCTTATCTCCCACACCCATACCTCTCAACTTGCAAACATTGAAAATAGGTACAAAGCCTTTGAAAAGTAAATATATCCAGCCCTTCAAACATCTGGACACTTAATTAGCATAACATTTCAATACCAAATAGGACATAACTTGCGGTTTCCCGTAGGCATGTTAGATGTTACTGAGATACACATTTTAAAAACAGAATGACAAAATTGATGGAAAAATATAAACACATTGTTAAAGAGGCAGTGTAAGGTCTGTAGACTTTAATGCTACTATACAATATCATTTATGACATAATGTAATTATTGTTGAAGGAAATATTTTACATCCAAAGTTAAAGTTATGTATATTCAACAGATAATTTATGATGTCTACTCGACATACACACATGCAGAAATGCACACACAAACACACACACATGCACAAGTGCACACGCACACACACAAAAAGGTATACACACACAAAAACTACATATACACAGGTGCAGGGATAGTGAAACAAAGAGTCAAACACGTGCACACAGAACCCAGACACACATGCACAGACAGAGATATACAGACACACAAATGCAGAAGCACAGGCACACACCAACTGACACACAGAACTAGATCATGGTCAAAGGGACCCTAGACGATGTGTTGGACTGCTCCCCCCAGCCATATCAATATCCCATAACTTTCCCTCATCAGTCACCATAAAAAACTGTTCAAACCTGTCAGTGCACATGCTATTTTTTTTTTTTTTCCACAATGATCACAGAGATTTGGTTTTAATTTAAAACTGTTTCAAGCTGATGGGTGAAAGCGGAGACCACTGGCATTTGATAAACATTAGCAATCCACTAAACTACAAAAAATGTGCTGGGTCTCAGTCAATTAGCATATAATGAAGCAGTGATTAGCATCTATATGAAGGATGCAGGAATTAAAAAAAAAAAAACAAACAAAAAACCAAATGGACAGCCTAGGAGGACTTTCTGGCGAAGCTGACTTGGCTAGTCATATAGTAGACAAATGTGTAGGCTGAGGGAACCAAACCTTGCACTACAAAAGCAGCTCATAGGTTTACTCATCCAGCTAGACTTTTGTGGCCCAATATAGTATACTTCACACAATGTGCTCGCAAAATAACAAGATTAATTAAAATATATATTCACAGTTAAAATACTAGCATTAAACTCATTGAATTTATGCTGTCCTGTTTATTTACAACCAAATAATAAACATACAATAGTTAACCAACAAGGAAACCAAGAATCATACCCAAAGAAGATGACTGACAAGATTTTGCTCCAGTTTACTACAATAGGCTCCTTCCTTTATGCCATAACTATTGTGGATTGCAGGAACCAAGTATTTATAGGCACATACAACCATCAAATACAGCCATATGCATGACTGTCCATCTCAGATATCTGCTTGAGAACAAGTAAATGAATACATTCATAACTAATGCACCAGAAATGTATTTCACCTCCTTACTGTCAAAACCATACAGTGGAACCCATTGTAAACCTCTGTCTGCCCACTGAACTTCCCATTTCAAATAAAAAACAGACCCAAAAATCAGGGACAAATTTTAAATGTTTCTCTTACATACTTAGAACATTGCTAAGATAAAACACTTTGCATAACAAGCATTTTTTGATGGATACCATGTCTGAAATTCATGCCTGCGTTATTTAATGACTGCAATCTGCAACAATTTGTCAGAAAGCCAGAAATCTTTATAAGGAATAGACAAAAATACCTCTCAACTTATTTGTTCAATAATTCTGGACAAAGGTAACAATTACAAAGGGACAAAGGCAGACATTTTACATACTATTTTCTTTTATCTGTTTGCTAACCATGTAAACTCACTGTACAAAATGCCCCTTTTCAGGGTTGACCCAGGAGAACTGTTCATGTGACTCACTGAAAGGCACACAGTGGGCAAATGAAAGTGGAAAGATAGAAATGCAGTACTTTTGACTACAGGAAGCCGTTTGTTAATAGCTCAGAGCCTTAAGTCCCTGACTCCTCCAATTAACTTGAAATGCTTTTTGAACAATAGCTATGAAACTTTAATGATTAGCGTTATTGACTGACTGTTATTCTCAGTGATTTATCAGAACATGAAGAAATTAAGAAAGGTCTGGCAGTTAGTATAGTGGATTAAGGCTATAAGGTCTTAATGAGTTGTTTTCTGTAGTCAAGGGTACAGGGTTTGATTCTTCCTAGCTACATTTGACTACTGTGAGACTTTGAGCAAATCACTTTGCCTAGCAGTGCTCCTGGGATTTGGTAGGTGGATAAAATAGGTATTTTATGAGCAATAACTAATGATTATGATCTTCAGTGACTTACCTGAATTTTTGTAATCCTCCAGGAGGCCATTTTGCAGTTCTCATCATCATCATTTTAAAACAGTGTGAAGTCATCATCATCAGCACTTAATGCATTTGATAAAGGAGTAGTTAAATTTAACAATAATGATGATGTTGTCACTGACTTCAAGACCAAGACTGTGTCAGGCAGTTCCTTATTTTCTTTAGATGTCATGGAAAGGGAATGGTAAGAGCTTGCTGTATTGTAGTCAATGTTGCATATGCCCATATATCTTAATGTGTTTCTTTATTAATAAAAAAATAAAAATAAAAAAGACACCATGATCACCCCATAAAAGGACAAGGTATGGCGCCTTTCATTGCTTCATGCCCAGTGTGACAGGTAGTGGTGCAGCCATATAAATAAAGAAAACCCAGAATACATGGTCAACTGATTTCAAGAAAAAAATATCTCCAGCTGAACATACTGCTGTTCATTCCTGTTAATCTCCTGCTTGTTGCTTGGAAGAGGTCTGAAGGGGCTACAAATTCCTAAGTGCAAGTGAGGGAGTGCTAACATGATCCAAATCTACCACTACTTAGGCTTTAACAAATTGCCCACTTACAGATGTTGCTTCTGGGTTTGATGGAAGAAGAAAGTACATGCGGCATTGTTCTAATCATTGCAAAACCTGTGCAGCTGAAACTTCCTGTGCAGCAGTCATGTGCACCATCTTGATGCCATGCAGCTGGTTCCTGTAAGACCCCAAGGTTTCTGTTCTCTGAAGGGAATTTTTTATGGCCCCAGGCTGGGTTCCTATTCACAGATGTTGAGATGTTGCTTGAAAGAGGGCAGAAGGGTCTAAATGTATTTCAAAGTGCAAGTCAGGGAGTACTAACAAAATTCAAACCTCCTACTTGCTAACACTTGAACAAATCATCCCACTCACAGATGTTGCTTCTCTGCGAATGGAAGAAGGAAATATGTTGGGGCAGCGTCCTGATGCTTGCAAGACCTATGCAGCTGAAACTTCCTGTGCAGAAAGTGCATGCAGCATACTGATGTCATGCAGCTGATTCTTGTAAGACCCTGAAATTTCTGTTTTCTGAAAGGAGGTTTATTTATTTATTTATGTATAGCCAGGCTGGGCCCCCAGTCAGCTCTAGGCCTTAGGCGGCTGCCTAGGTCTCCTTGTGCTAGATCCAGCCCTACTCAGACATTTAGACATAGAAAGACACAGTGATATACTCTTTCTCTCTCTCTCTCTCTCTCTCTCTCACACACACACACACACACACACACACACACACACACACACACACACACACACACACAAAACAAAAATTGTTAATGTTTTTACTTTGATACCTTGTTTCTTCCTGATTATTCTAATTTAGTTTGGCTAAAATGAAATAGACAAGAATATAGACTTTAATCACAGCAAAGTAGACTGCAGTATTGTGGTTGAGGTCTCTGTACTTGTCTATCTCACAGCTGATGGTACAATTCCAGCCAGCAGCTGCTGCACTCACTTCTGCTAGGATTGCTGTTTTGCTGTGCTGAATAAAAAAAGGACTGGAGCAGACACGCATGCAAGTAGAAGAAGACACCTAAAAACTTAAGTTTAAAAAAAAAAGCATGCACTTACATTTTTAATTATCTTCTGCTTGTACTTTTCCACTCTTGTTTTTTTTAAAGCCATGGAAAAACAAATGGTGATTTTTAGAAAAGTTTATACTCATACATATGGATTTCATGCCATAAGAAGATGATCTTATTTTTTACTGAGCGCTCCCTGTACATCAATATACCCCACTGGATTAGTGACCATTCAGTGAGTATTTGTTGTGCAAGGTCATTTGTACATTTTTAAAATGCTTGTGCAGTTTGTTTTCACAGCCAATAGTCCACTGTTCAGGATGTATCCATAAATAAAGAAAATCTGGAAAACAGCAAATATGGGGGAAGCTTACATCTAGAAGAAAACACCTGCTAGAAATAATGCTTAGTCAGAAGTGTTAAGATGGATTTCTTCAAGTAGAATTACTTTAGACATCACTTCTGTGTAAGTTAAGATATAAATAAAAATGTGTACTGTGATATTATTTCATACATTATGCTACAACTACTTCTGTGCAAAATGATATAAGAAAACATAACACTGCTTGGTTTGTCAGACTGCCAGGTGATCAAAGGCATTATCAGATGCACATGAATAGAAACCTTGCTAGACATAAACAGTGTAGAAACATAAGAATAGAATACTATTGTGCTACGACATTGCTCTATGATACTATGACCGAATTCAATTGAATAGATTATTGTCAGACATAAAGAAATTTAATGGAGGTTAGAGTGTTTGAAGTTTTGCAGTCTGAGATGAGGAAGTTTCCAGAAGGATGACACACTCTGAGCTGTTGTTTAGATGGAAAAGAAATGTTTATTGGATAATGTAACAGTGAGCTAAGAATTGTAAATGGTATTGGAGAATATTCCAACGGAACCACCTAAGCTGAGGTATTGTGAACTGTTGATTCTTGTACTTTTTGTGTATAGATGTAGTAATTACTCTGCTATGATTTGGTTCACTTTTGTGATTCTCAATTTGCTGTGATCTTGTTCATAAATAAATCTGCTTTGCTACAAAATGACTTTGTTTCCAGAAGATTTGTTTGTGATTTACAGCTTCTTATTTATAAACCCTGTTTCTATATAGGCTAGCCAGCTTTTTTTTAGTTTTTACCATTACATTTACACGAATATACAACAGTAAACCATCATCTAGAGTTATTCTGAGATATTGCATGATGTTGGAGATTTCCAGTCAATCTTCTATTACTGGTACTGATGGATAAAACTAGTGAAGAGGAAGAATAATGGAAGTCACTGCAAATGAAATGCATTTCATTTGCTTGCAGTGATCAATAAGTAATATGTCAATAACCAGTTTTCTGTGCATGTGAATGCTACTTGCAGTTTTCTTTGACCTCTACTAGGTGACCTGGCCTTACAGAATGAAATGGTGTTATCTGTATAGTGAACAGCAACCAAATCACTTCATTGGGATGACAGCAAATTTACATATATGTTGAAAAATACAAGCCCTAATACTGGTTTGCACATTTATTACTACAGAACCCTTTTCATTCATTTATTTAACTCTGCATTTCATGTTACTCAGCTAATTCCAAACTCAAATTATAGTAACTTGATTACCTTCCATAATGAATTTTGTGTCCACGGGCATTCAAATTGTGGTGCTGAATACCTTAGCTACGTGAAGAAGCAAGGCTGACATCACTTGTCCATTATTTTGACATTCACTGATGGATTATGACAAAGAAATGATCCATAGACATACAATCCTTTTCTAAAACTGTGTGAAAAATACTCATGACTTTATTTATTTATTTTTATGAATTTTATTGATTTTTTTACGAATTTCTTGTGGATAACACATTCCAATATCTCTGTCACTGTGTTAATTATAGTTAGCTATGGAACTGTAATTGCTAATATTCATTGGTGAGCAACCCTTATACAGTGTAATAAAGTGAACCTTCTTCCATAGGGATAGGACTTTAGTTTCTTTAATGCACCGATCGGATGTGTCATGGGAGTGGCTAGAAAGAAAGCTGCAGCTGTTATCTTGTCAAATGGTGGTAGAATAGGTCAGAGCCTTCAGATCCTGAGCCTTGTTTTTTAAAGGATCCTCCTGACAGCCTGCTTTATCTTTACCTGCATTAGAGGCATTATACAAGGGGGTCAACAACAAAAACTGAGGTAGTTTTTTCAAAACACATATTAATTATGTCATCTATGTCCTTGTTAGGAACATGACAATTCATCATATTTTGTTTTCTGATAGGACTCAGTCCAGTAATCATAGTGACTTTTATATTACAATATATATATTTTTTTTTTGTAAATTATAGTGCAAGTTCATCAGTTTTGCAGTTCTTTTGCAGGGAGTGTTGCATCTCCTCTCACTGACACATGAAATACCACGAGTAAAATGCATAGAAAATCATACTTCCATGTGATCTCAATGAAAAAAATTACGTGGTGAGGCAAACCCCCCATATGATATTGTATTTTATTGCATGTATTATATTGTGAGGCATAAACTATTCATGTTGGAGGGACAGGTATGTGTCTCACAGATTACCTCTTCTGTGGAACAAGCTTCATGTCCATGTAAGGCAAAACTCATCCCTAATCCTGTTCAAACATAACTTGAATCAATCAATGGAAAATCATACATTTACCTCTGGTTTGGCACCTACGTCCTTAATGGACAGTGGCAACATGTGAATGCTTGATGTGGACAAGCCTATATCATAACTCATAAAATTCCTTGTGATATTGACATGTCAGCAATATTTTGATAAATTTGGAGTAAGCTTAGCTAGGCTTAAAATGGTTCTTCAACCAATAGCCTAGTAACCACCTATGATCCTACAAATATCAGAATCACCAATGACTAATGGGCTGTCTGGTCACAGTGTGTGTCTTATGCACTTTTGAATCTGGTTTGGTTCATTGTTAATCCCAGATATTTTCTTGCTATGGAATGTTTTAAGTGTATGAACTGAGTTCTTGTTTTTTCTGAATTTATTACATGTATATTGAGAAATCTAAATATCATTTTATGGTGATAGGGGAGAGATGGCCAAGTAAAGGGATGCTGATATTGTTTGGGATAGCCCATTATCCTCCCAAGGGCCCCATTTGACCATGGTCTGGTTCTAGCTGCAAACTGAGATTTTTTTCCCACTGAGATTTTATTCTCACATTTTTTTTATTTTTTCAAAGTCTTTCTTTTAGCTAATGAGACTGAGACAATGTATCTGCTCTCTTTTTCTAGACAGATGTGGACATTACATCATTGTTATCGAACATCCATAACATAGTATCTCCCAATGAAGGACTCCTATAAGTCCAAAAGTTTGAGAAAGTGTAAAACATATAGTCCAGTGAAAGGAATCTTATCATGTCTGTGTTCCAATGTTTTCTTTTAGTGGATCAGCATAGCTTTTCTTACTTTTTTCTACCAAGAAGTAAGAGATGAACCAAACGAGTATGATAGGCAAGCAGCAATAGTTTTAAAGGTGTCCCGTTAAGATCCTATTATTCATGGTGTCATGTACCACCAAAAAAAAAAAAAAAATCAAGTAAGACAAAAACAGAATATAACTTTTGATCTTTTGACATGATGATGCTAAAAGCAGTCTCGCAAAGACCCGATAGAAAACCAAATTAGAATGGACCTGGAAGGCTGGGAGATGTCAGATAAGAGTGTAAGTCAGACATATTCATTATTGTGGAAGATTAGACATTTCTGCCTTCCTACCATAATCAGCATTCCTACATTAAGCTGGCTATTAAAAATAATGGGGAAAAGTAATGGAGCGAGTAGAAAGAATGTGTTCTCTTCCTTATCAGTGATGTTTGGACTAGTACTATTATTATTATTATTATTATTATTATTATTATTATTATTATTACTAGAGGCCATTTATGGAAATACACACAAAATACTTATTCATAGAGGCAGCAGCTGAAAGGAGTAAGAAACAAGCGGTATAGATTTATAGCATTTCCCCTAAATGGGGACACCATTTCCCTTTTTGATGTAGCCACGGCTGCACATGGAAATCTAAATATTATAATACTGGATAGGATTTAAGATTCAGGAAGTTGTTGATCTCCAAGAGGCTTCACCACACATTTAAGGTACGCAGCTCACAGGATGCTCACAATGGATTATTTTCCAAGTTAAGTTTTTCATGAGCCATCTACTTTTTTAGGGTTCTGCAAGTTCTTAATTTGGCTCCATTGCTATCAGTGTATTTGTGGTTCCACTCAGAGATACCATATGAAGGAAAGATTTACATTACTATTGTTCTGCTGATGGAATTCTGGCTCACCCCTGCTTTTCACAGGAGCAAATGTCAGGACTTACTGCTATATAGGATTGCCAGGAATTAATCCCAATTATTTAATACATTGCTGTATTTTGTAACCTTGGTACGTCTCCTGAAACAACATGAAAAATTGCAGACTCCGTATTACAAAAGTTATATGACTGAAAAACCTAAACAATTCAGAAAGGCTTCAAGAAGTTACATTATATATTATTTCTTACTGCTTACTTTGAGGTGACCTATGTCTCAACTATAAGGCAATGACTGATTATGTACTATTTGAAAGTCTATGCCGGAAACACAGCACTGGAGGTACTATCACCACATCAGTGAATCTCATAGTAGCAAATATATATTAATAACAGAAAAAAGTGAGCGAAACATTATACAGCACAATCCTTAATTATGGCGTAAGCTTCCTCCTACAATCAGAAGTTAGTCACTAATTTCCTTCAATGTATTAAATTGCTCAGGTTAGTAATGTATATTGTGTGTGGTACTTTGAAGGCACTGGACCCAGAAATAACTGAAAATAGAGAATCGATTTTGCTCACTAGTTGCTCTCCTCCAGGTTGCAATGCAAACTTTATAAAAATATATTTTCTCACCAACAGAAATATATGTATATGAACAGTTTTCTCCACTGTTTGAGTAAAAGTCCAAATATATAGCAAACTTCTACTTCACTTAAGATAGGTTTGTTGCTGGCTCCAAAAGAACCAGATTCCCACCAAGACCAATCCATTCCAGATCAATGATTACATAGCTTTTCTTAGAGATTCCCACTCTAGGCAGTTGGGGACATTCTTTCTCCCAGAGAATCCCTTATTAGGTATGAAGACTCTCCTCTTGTTGAGGTTCAAGTATTGTTTTACTTGAACTCCAGGCTTCTGGTACATGAAACAATGAACCTTCTCCTTCAGACTCTAACAAATCTGTCATAGCTTAAAAAAAACTACATTTTATGCAAGAATAAATAACATAATTTGTTTCATGATGACCCATTATCCAAACATCCAGAAATGTCTCCTCAAGTATATATATATATATATATATATATATATATATATATATATATATAGCATTAGCTGACTGATTTTAAATAAATAACATTATTTACATAGTATTTACATTGCACACTAACATTGACAATGATTTGAGGCCAAAATACTTAGAAATATGACACCTTTTTACAATATTCACATCACATGCAACGTTCAATACCCCAAATGCTACATGACCCCTGTTCCAGGTCAGAACCCTTGGGTATGAACTTAATCAGATGTTTGCGGGACCTGGACAACCAATCTATATTTTTGTGCAGTACTAGGCCTATGTGATACTTCATAACCAAAAGGCTATATGGTTAGACCTCATCTGTATAACATGGAATTGCCATCCATCTATTATGTTACTATAATAATGAGGCATGATGAGTTACTAGAAAAAACATTTTTCTGTCTCACTGAGTTTCCTGCATAAAAATATATTTGGTGTTCCTCAACCTCAATCTCCTCTGACAATACTTCCACTGAGCCATCTTCTGAGGTTTATATACTGTAAAAGGTAGATGGAAATTTGGTATAGGCAAAATACGTTCACAACATAACAGGGGTTTCGTTTTGCTAAACATTTCATCAACCTCTATTAAAAATCTGAGTTTTGTAAGGGTCTTCCTCTTTGTTAAATCCATCAAGGGGCAAGGTATAGTAGTCTTTAACAAATTTTTGATAACATCTTACTAGATTTAAAATATAATCTGACCTGCTTCTTTGTGGTTGGAATTGGACATCTTTTTATGCTTTCTATTTTCTCACTTTTCGGTCATATTATTCCGCTCTCAGTCATATACCCAAAAAGCTTCATTTCATCCATGCAGAATTTTCTTCTGTCAGCCTTTACAGTTAGGTCTTCTTTCCTGATAGCTGTTAAGGCTACTTATAATTTAGGGAGATGAACTTTCTGTCCTCGGAGTATTCTACTATATTGTTCAGCTATGCCACTGCATAGGAGTCATGAGGATTTAGTACTTTTTCATTAACCACTTAAAATTGGCTGGAGCACCATGTAATCCAATGGGCAGTACAATGAAGTGGTAATTTCCTAGTTAAGTTATTAATTTATTTTTATTTTAGATTTCCAAACTGGGTAAGTGAAGTGGTCTAAAGACCCTTTTCAACTATGACCCAGGCCATAAGGCAAAGACAAATACAGTAAATAATAATACAGCCACAGTAGAAGTACATTAATGAATATAAAAAAACAACATAAGAGCAAAAGTGAAAACATAAACAACAGTTGAGCACCCTTGAAGTTAAGTGTTATATACAGCAAGACCTTGAAGTTAAGTGTTATGTACAGCAAATCTATCATTCTGATAATTAAATTTATATAGTTAAACAGAAAAAGAAATTTTGAATCGAAGTACCACAAACTGCAGACCAGCAACACGAAATATAAGAAAAAAGATTTAATGAAATCCAAATCACATGAAACTTCTCTAGCACCTCGGCCACTTGCCTTTAACAGAGTATATCTAACCATATACATCAAGTGTATTTATATATTTAACAATGCTCATATTAATCAACTAAACAATTAATTAAAACATTAAACAATAAAACCTTAAAGGTATAACATTCACACAAAACCTTTCCATACACATTCTTGATTAAGTCCCATAGGGTTCATTGTATTAAATTTTAAAATCAAGAATGTTTCCTTTTTTCTTAAAATATATTTAATCTGTTCTTCATTCATAAACCTACTATTCACAATACTATCTAAAACTGTTACTACTAGCCCATCTGGGCTCCCCTTATGATACTTATTAAAATGTATAGCTACGGGTCACCTTTAAAACCTCAAAATCACGTTTGCCCGACACGGAATCCGACGGGACGAGAATACCGACAACGCAGATGACCGACAAGGTGAGAACCCGACGGACTCGGTAAGTGTGCGATCGAGTGAGGGATTTAGTGTTAGGGAGCGGACAGGTAAGTGTGCGATAGTGAGGGACTGTGGGTTAAGGGTGGGTTATGTGAGTTAGGGTTAGGGTGCATGTAGGGTGTGTGTGCGATGGTGAGGGACTGTGGGTTAGGGGTGGGTTAAGTGAGTTAGGGTTAGGGTGCAGGTAGGGTGTGTGTGTGCGATAGTGAGGGACTGTGGGTTAGGGGTGGGTTAAGTGAGTTAAGGTTAGGGTGCAGGTAGGGTGTGTGTGCGATAGTGAGGGACTGTGGGTTTAGGGGTGGGTAAGTGAGTTACGGTTAGGGTGCAGGTAGGGTAAGTGTGCGGTAGTGTCGGACCTTAGGGTTAGGGTTTGGGTTAGGGATAGTGCATATGTTATGTAGTGTACTGTGTTGTTTACGTGTAGTGTGTTGGTGTAATGGTTTTCGGTGTTTTGCGTTGTCTGCGTTTTTTGTTGTCGGTCTTTTCGTGTCGGTCATTAGTGTGTCGGGCAAACGCGATTTCGAGGTTTTAAAGGTGATCCATAGCTACAGGACTAGTCTGTTTATTATTTTTAATGTCCCTGATATGTTCTTTTATTCTACATGAGAATTGTCAATAGGCATTTAAGTCCATATATAACTTTTTCAGTTTTACAATTAAAATATCCATTAGTTTGAAAATCGATACCATTAATTTTAGTAAAATTCCCACTAATATATTTACAAATACTACATCTCCCACATGCTACTATACCTCTTATATCAATTGGTTTTAGTACAGTACTATTAGGCATATGAAATATACTATGAACTATAAAATCTTTTATATTCCTACCTCTTTTAAAGGAAAAACACAACCTTTTATGTTCTAAACAATCAACTTCTCTCCTAACTATTTTCCAACTATGTTTAACTGCTTCTAAAATATCTTTAGATGATACTGAATACGTAGTAGTAAAATATATATCTTCGTGGTTCTCATATTTCTTTCTATTTATATTACTTCTATAATTATACACAATTTTTTTGTTACATAATACTCTATTTAAGCTATCATGTAATTCTACCTCAGAATATCCCCTCTCTTGAAACCTATTAAAACTATCATATAATTCTCTTTTCCTACCATCTAAGTTGTTACATATGCTTTTAACTCTCATAAATTCTGTATAAGGTATGGATTTAATAGTATGTGGGGGATGGTAACTATCACCATATAGAATGCCATTAGCATCTGGAAATTTCCTATATAAATGAGTAATGATATGAGAATCATTTTCTCCTTGTAACACTACATCCAAATAATGTACCTCACTTCCCTTTTGTAAACCATCAAATTTTACCCCTACATTATTATTCTGTATTTCATTTATAATTTGATCTACTAAATCTACACCACCTCTGCAGATAAAAATGAGATCATCAATATATCGAAAATATCTCACAACAAATTTTCGAAAAAAACTGATTAGTATAAATATACAAATTTTCAAAATGACCCATAAATATATTAGCATAACTAGGGGCAAATGGTGCCCCCGTTGCTGTTCCTTGAGTTTGTTTATAAAGACTCCCATCAAATTCAAATATATTATTTTGTAAACACATCATAATTAATTCAATAACATATTCAGTAACTGGATTCTCACCTAAAAAATATTTAACAGCCCTTATACCATCTAGATGATTAATAATGGTATATAAGCTGACAACATCTAATACTAAAAAATACATATCTTTTTCCCATCCTATATAATCAATTTTATCCAAAAATTCAAATACATCTTTTATATAGGATGGTAATTTCTTAACTGTAGATAACAAAAATTCATGTAAAAAACAAGATATATTATGTAGAAAACTACCACTGGCTGACACAATAGGTCATCCAGGGGGATCCATTAATTTTTTGTGAATTTTGGGAAGGCAATAAAAACATGGCATTCTAGGATTTTTTATAGCAAATTTCTCCTGTATATCCTTCATTGAAAAATAATACAATCTATGCCTCTTATTTATTAAGTCACTATAATCTGTTTGAGCTTTTAAATAATCAGCCATATCAATTTTTTTATATATTTGATCATCATTTAAATGTGCACAACACATAGATACATACTGAATGTAATTTAGTACAACCAACTTTCCCCCTTTGTCAGCGGGCTTAAATACCAATTTATCATTATGACTTAATGTATTTAAACATTGCCATTCTTCTTTATCTAAATTATATCTAACATTCTTTATTTTTCAAAAATGTAAAAAATTCCTTTTCCACATTATAACTCAGAGAAATATTAAAGTGTTTAATACTATCATTCCTACAAAAAGGCATGAAATCACTTTTAACCTTAATATTCTCCGTATTTAATTTACAATAGGCATTGAAGTCTTCAGTAGAATGGCAAGAATAAAAACTATCCATAGAACTAAAAAAATCATTACTCGCATCATCACATGTAACATTTGTAATACCATCAGTATTGAAATAATCTATCAAATTTAACTTATGAGTAAAATGAAACACATCACCTTTTAATTCATGTAGCCTGGGCAAAACAGTAGGTACATATTTTAAACCCCTTTCCAAAACGGCAATTTCGCAATCTGTTAACTCATATCCTGATAAATTAACTACATACTTACAGCTAGAAGAACTAGCATTAAGCAAATTAGTCCCATTTCCACCGTTTATTTGTCCGTTGGTATGTTTTATATTCTGTATAATACCCCTGTCCTGAACCATTCCAACTCCGTTTACGACCTCTTGGAGCTCCTCGAAAGTTATTTAAATAACTACTATTCCCAACTGGTGGTAGCCCTGGAAAGTCTTCGACATCCGTTTCCCCTTCCGTTACAGATGTACCACTTTCGTCTGATGTAAATGCTCTATTCTCCTTGTTCGCGTACTGCTTCTGTCGTTCAAACTGCACGTGACTTTTTAGCTTTAGGATTGGTTGCCACTAGAAATGCACGTTTACTATCGTAATCACATAGATCACGAATCAATTTTTGTTCTTTTTCTGTCAATCAAGTCTTGTTCATACCCCACTAATTGTTCATTAGTTTTAATCAAAAATTGTTGTAGTTCTTCATGAGATATTTTGTTGATAATATCTCTACATAAATTTTTAATCTCATCTCTCAATTTTTGTTTTTTGAACAAGTCTCTTTCAACCAGAATACGTACCCATTCTAGACTGCATCTATGTGCAGCCGCAACCCATCTGTCATGAAACTGCCGTTCCTCCACAACTGTAAGGTCAAACGGAGTGGAGGGATTTTTTACAGCTCTGAGTCCGTGAGGAGTAATTTCAAGCTTCTCATACCTCTGCATACTTTGCGAATTCAGAAACACTGCAGTCTCTTTAAATAACAGTCTTTCAACTTTAGAAAACATATCATGAACCTCTGGATTGACCGTAGTTTCCGTTTTCTTACCAATTTTGGAAAATGGGTTTTGCTGCCAAAGTTTTATTTCTTGTTCCCATTTATTAAGAATTGCATTACCAGGTTCACCTGAGTTACTGCTATCAATTCTATTTGGTAATACAAAAGTAGAACTTGAGCCGTTCGCTCCATTTGCAGCTCCCAATAAATTGTCCATAGGTTTCTGTATAACCCCCAAGGGAGTATCTAGAAAATCCTAGGTAACCCCAATAACGAGTCGCTGGCCATCAAATAGAAATGAACCACAACCACTGCAGATAAATCGAAGTACCACAAACTGCAGACCAGCAACACGAAATATAAGAAAAAAGATTTAATGAAATCCAAATCACATGAAACTTCTCTAGCGCCTCGGCCACTTGCCTTTAACAGAGTATATCTAACCATATACATCAAGTGTATTTATTTATTTAACAATGAAAAAGAAATTTTGTTTAATTACATAAAGATTGATTTTTAATTACATAAGCATTGCAGATGCTTGCATAAGCTAGTTGAGATAACTTTTGTAAGGTTATATAATTCACCAGTGTCCTAAAGCAGGGTTATTTGTTTAGCTTAGCAAGATGATTTGTCTTGAATGAGTTGCTTGAGTTGAATATGCCCTCAGACTAGAGCTGGTCGGATCTTTTGAGAGAATACCTATGCTGTTTTTGGAACGGTGTTGCATTTACTGGCAGATGGTAGCTGTTGTTAAGTAACTTAAAAGTTAATGTATTCAGTAACAGTGAGATATGGGCTGTTACTCAGAACCAGTTGCATTTAAGGTGGTACAACAGTGCTCTGTATGGCTGATTGGATAAATGCATCGAAGGATTCTGCTTTTGTTAGTTTAGATAAGAGTAGTATTACATGTGGAAGAAAGTGATAGGATTGACAGCGCATATTCTAGCCATGGCATCAAAACATTGATTGTTATTGTTTTTCTAGCTTCAAAGGAGAGCAAGTTGGAGATTTTGTATGAGATTTTTAGCTGGGTGGGTGAAAATTTTATTGATTATCATTTTGGTATGTGGCAGACTTCAATCAAGGGTAACACTCAGGAATCTTTGAGATGTTATGGTTGGTAAGGATGTATTTGAAGGGTCATAAATAGCAATATTAGTAGAAGTCTTCAGTCACTGGACACGATGTCCTTAAGCAGTCATTTGGATATATCCCATGGGCCCAATTACAGGAGATTTAAGATATTATACAGTGAAAACTCTAGCTTGGCTAGGTTTTTTTGTAGTTTTTACTAACTGATTTGTCTGTGTGACTTTTTTACTCTTTGGTTTCAGTGAAGGGTTGCAAATACCATAATCTTATTTTTTGAAGTGTTAAGGATCAATTTATTGGTGGTTAGCCAGTTCAAAAGCCTAGAAAAATCATGTTGCAGTTTGTGAGATAAGAATTCACAGTATTTACAAAATTTAGTGATTGCTTTGTCATCGTGTATTGGATAGTCTTTAATTGTGGAAGGCCCCAGGGCATATCATTGATGAAAATGAAGAAAAGAACAGGCCCTTGAGGCATTCTAGACTGAATATAATCATTTAAGGACTGTGTGCTTGAGCCCACAACTTGAATGTTCTTCCAGTAAGATAGTTTTTAATCCAGTTAGTAACCTCATTTGAGAATCTTATGTTAGATAATCTGCTGATTATTAGGGTAAGGTCCATAATTTGAAATGCGTGCTTCATATCAAGGACTATAGCAGCTGTAAGGTGTCTGTTATCCATGTTGGTTTAAGTATGGTTGTTGAGCATATAAAGTGCAGTTAGAGTACTGTACTTGGGCCCAAAGCCGTGTTCTCACAGATTAAGTCATATTTGGTGATGTCGTCTGTGATCTGATTTTAAATAGGCTTTTCCAAGATTTTATTTTGGAGAAAAATGTTGGCTGTGGGTCTGTAATCTGATGCGGTTGTGGGACTGGTTATTTTAGGTAATAGAGTAAAGATGGCATTTTTAAAGCTGTGTGGGAGACTGCCAGACATGAGTGAGAGATTAAAAATGAAGGCAATAGGGGGAGAAAGGATTTCACTTCCATAACTCCGCATTTTGAGGTATAGTGCATGAGACTGTGGATTATAGCTAAGGTTAAGTTCACCTAGAAGGTCACTGACCTGGGATTTTTTTTTTAATAGAAAGTGGAATACTAATATTTGTGAAATGGGATTGCAGGAGGTGTATTGTGTACGTTGTGAAAGAAAGTTGCATAGCTGAAAGGTGGAGAGGTAATGTTATATGCAATATTATTTAAAAGATCCCCAGTGAGAGTCACACATGAGTGGGATTTGGGGAACACCTTTTAATACAGAGATGCTTCGTGTTAACCTAGAATTATTTGGGATACTTCAGTTTAGCTTCAGAAGTCTTTCTGAACTTAATTCTGACACATGATGAAGGTTAATGCACTCTGTATGCTTGTCTGTATTGATTGTGCTATGTTTCCATGCAGACCATGCCTTATTGTGCAACTTTATTTGTTGTTTCAGTTTAGAAGCTAGCCGTGGGATATCATTCCCTCTGCTTCTAATTTTTTTCTGAGTGGGAGCAGCCTATCCTGAATGGGTGTAATAAGAGGAAATTTTTTTTGGAAAAGTGTAAGATGTTCCATCATTTACCAATAGTCCAGCTATGATAATGTTAGTGGTAGTGTCTGTGATGTGTCCAGTCAGTTTTATAACTTAGGCAACTTTGTGAACTTTAAATAACCATGTGAAGGTAAAAGGACAGTGGTCGCTAAAGGAGTTTGTAAGAATTTGCAGCAAACAGATTTTGCAGCAAACAGATTTTGTCTGGCATTTTTTCAAGTATTAAGTTGGGTGTGGTTGCTTTGTTGCTGTGGGTATTTGGTCTGATACCTGGTTTCATCGTTTGTGTAAGACTAAGGGCTGAAGTGAGTCTGATAAGATGATTATAGGATGGCCCCATGCCAGTGCATGCTTAGATTGCCCAGTATGATTTGTGTTTGTTTTCTGTGTGAGGGATTAGACTGTTTAAAGTACACTGTATGTGGAAATAGAGGAAGGGGTGGGACATATATTACAGCAAGGCAAATCTTTGCAGCACAGCCTAGTTGGATTTGGAGGAGCACCCATTTACGGTTATTGTCCTGTGCTGGCCTGGAGGCAGCCAGACATTTGGGACTGAGTTTGGCTGTTTTGTCTATCAACAGAGCTGTAACACTGCCTATTCTTTGTGGTCAGTAAAAATAGTGCATTTTTCTTGAATAGTTGTTAGAATAAAAAAGACTTTCTTCAGCCATGTCTCATTAATGGCATATTATTTGTTTTCAAGGACTGATGTCTATTATTCAGTCTCTGCCCATTTGTTATTGACACTGCAGGCAAAGGATAGGGCAGAGTATTTGTTGTTATTTGAAATGGTGTGTTCAGCAGGACGGTATTGGTTTCTAAATCTCCATATTATAATAGGATGAGACAATAATGATAAGTCCAACATCCTCCTGCATGAACGGCTGGTGCACGGCTGAAAATACCAATCCAAAATGAAAAAAAGAGCCAGCACTCCACTCCATGACACAAGCGATGATAGTTTTATTCCAAATACAAAAACAGTATTTGGAATAAAACTATCATCGCTTGTGTCATGGAGTGGAGTGCTGGCTGTTTTTTTCATTTTGAGATAATAATGACAATGATGACTAGTTTAGGGCAAACTTTTATAAGCGTTGCTTTATTAAGGAATTTGATTAAGTGGTCAAAGGTGGATTTTGATAGTGGGACAATGAATGTAGTGTAATTGGACCACTAGTTTGGAATGCTCACTTCATAAGTGCAGCTATGGTATGGAATGTCAAGTTATAGGAGTGATAAAAGAAGTTTTGTTAAGGTTTTGTGGTGTTAGCAGTAGTATGAGTTGATGGAAAAGAGTAAAGCTGTCATGATGGCCAGTGAGGTGAGGAGAAAGTCTGAAAAATGAACATGAGAAATCTATTAAGATAAATATGTAATAATAAAGTATAGAGGAAGCAGCAGCCAGTGTAAGTAATACTAAAGTGTTCGCAGAGCAGCAGAATGCATAAGGGAGAGCCATAAGCAGAGTAAGGGAAAGTCCAGAGTAAGGAAACATACAGTAGGCTCTTATCTTCTTCTCTCAGAGGGACCTACCGATTCCCTTTGGTTATGTCTAAGTGGATAAGAACCTTGCCTTACCCAATCTTTTTTATATGGGGAATAAAGATAGGTGTTAAATTTGGGCCTATATCAGTTCATCAAAGGTTCATTTCCACGAACCTTCATTAATCGACCATAATATAGTGAACATTTACATCAGCGAATATTCACTTCGGTGAATGACTTACCCAGGGAAAGGAATGAGTTGCCCAGCATTCCAACTATCACACAAAGCACAATATTTCAACCCCACACCCTCCAATGCGGAGGGCTGTGCTCCCCACTCCATCTAACTATATATACCAGTTCCGAGATCACACTACAGTGGGGAAATGAGCAAATTTCTTATGACGGCCAACTTGTTCCTTTCCCTGGGTAAGTCATTCATTGAAGTGAATAATCGCTGATGTGAACATTCACTGTATTAGGGTCGATGAATGAAGATTCATGGAAATCTATTTTCAACAAAGTGATATAGACCTCTCAAATTTGATACAACATTCAGTTTTATAAAATCACCACAAAAGCATACTGAGTCATCTGGCTTTAGCACTAAAACAGTTAGATCGTTGTGGTCATTAAGTGATTCCTCTAGCACAACAAAGTAAAAACATGCACAGAAATACCTTTCTGCTTCTTTCATTTGGGCATCAGGTGCTCTATAAGGATGATGGCACACCATCACTCTTGAAGGTTCTCTGTCAGATTTGTCTTCCCAAGTAGATCTAAAAAGGCTTAGTTATTTCTGGCTACAAACTCAAGTACCTCTTGTTTTTATGTCTTAGATAAAGACTTATCTATATCAATATGAGGAATGGGTTCTTTCCTTGACTATATTTTTCCCTACTGTAGTGCTACAACTCATTACTGAATATTTAGCTTCTTTCCTTTCTTTCATTTCATTGACATGATAGATTTGTTCTGGTTTTTTTAACATATAATCTACTTCATTTAACTTTTTCAGGATTTCAAACGGAACTTGCCACTAAGTAAAAATTTATTTTCTGCTGATGGCATGCACACTAAGAATTTGTCTCCTGGTTTAAATTCTCTCTCCATTTAGTATTCCGATTATATATATATATATATATATATATATATATATATATATATATATATATATCTACTCTTTTTTTCTACAGTTCCTGATTTTTTTAACTTGTTCTGTTTCTATTAACTTTTTAAGAGGACTAGGGTCAGATTAAACAGTGTCCCTGATGGCTAGTGTTTCCCTTATATGTTTTTTGTGCTGCAAAAATTGAGTTTTAATTACCTTTTAAGTTATATGTCTAACATTTAACAATTTTTCCTATTTCTAACAATTCCTAAGAATTGTCTGCACCTATATTACATCCAATGTGCGTGGGACTATCAGTTACAGATGAAGTTCCTAGCATGCCCAATGATATAACCCCCCCACACTGTCATTTATGGTTCTTGACAAAAAAGCAAAAAAGATAGTTATTTAAAGTGGCTAGAGCAAAGCAACGCCATCACATATATAGATATTACTCACAAAGGAAGTAGGGCCCTATTCCAAACAGCAAAAGAAAGGAAAGGCCTAAATCCATCACCCCCCACCAACTCACCTGCAAAAAATATTGAGAAAAGCACACTAGAGGACACTATTGTCATCAGCAACTTTTCTGTTCTTCTGACATCAGACACATTGTAAACAAAGTTTGTTTACTTCTGATGTACTTTCTGGTAACAAATAAGGGCTGCTGGCCTCTCAGGATGACTTAGACATGAATTTGGACGTTATGGCTCCAGTGAACACAATAGTAGGGATACCACAAATTAAACTGTGGTGGGAGGATTCCATGAGAGATGTTTCAGTCCCTTCTCCTGCAGCATCTATACCTTTATTACTTCTTGATCACTGACGTCTCATATCTGATTTCCTATTTTTACATAATCAGATGGTGATTAGACAGCCATTTTCAGATTATTTTGGGCACCAGATGGTTGATTTCCTTGTACCTATTAGTAAAGGTGTCCCTTCAGTAATAGCTTTCAGACCTCAAGCAGAGATTAATATATAACTGATCCTTTTATTTATTTTTATTTTATTTATTTTATTTACTCTGACATTTGCTTACTAGAAAAGTCTGAATGGGTCAGAAAGTGCCCATTTTCAGTGGAGGCTTGGGGAGAAAAGCTACACAATCACAATCTTCAAAAATCAAGTACAGATATTTTAAAACACAAAGTATCATGTTACATTAAAAAACATCAAGTACAAGTATTTTAAATCACAAAGTATCATGCTACAGTACAAAACACAAGAATGAAAAAAATGTAATGAGAAAAACATAGAACATATATTTCATAGTAGAGTGAAATGAAAAACAAAAACATGAGATGGAGAAAATATGTGAGGAAAAATTCAATGGTCATATTATTTGTTACACAGATTAGTATGTCATAAATGAAACATGAGACAATTCTAATAAGATATTTAAAGAGGTATTAGAGATTACATGATTAGACACAGTGAAGAAGTATAGAGGGAAGGAGATTATAAAAAGCGTGCAGGGTAGGGTGTCTTCAGGTAGCTTAGGTGAGTAGGGAGGAAAGAAAAAGAAGGAGGGGAAAGGTCTCCAGACATTAAGTGGATAAGGTAAGGTAGTGGTAAAAAGAAAAAGGAGTGGAGTAAGAGGCTTGGGAGGGTTGTGAAGTGTGATTTAGGTTGAAGGGGGTGAGTGAAGTATAATGAGTAAGTTCAGCCAGCGCTGGCACAGGAACAGGTCAAAGATTTTATTAAGTATTCTTTAAGGGAGCATTTAAAGGTGGGCAGGTTAGAAATAGTTCTGCTAGTTAGAGGTAAGGAGTTCCATTTTTTTGGTACTGAGTATGAATATAGTGTCCCTATTATATTAGCTAATGTACTGAACTGCGAACGCTGTTTAGTAGAACGTCATTACGCGAAATGTCAAAATACCGAAAGCATGGAACAGCGATTTCTTTCCTAGGAAAAAAAATCACTGGGCCGTTTTTGGGACTTTGCCATTTCCTCCACTGTGGTGCGATCTCAGAGTTGCTATATTTAAGTAGGGGGTGTGGAGGGTAAAGCCCCCCCACTTTATTTTGTGTTTAGATTTTTCTTTTTTACGGATCAGCGATTTTTTGAAATTTTGGGGTTTCGGGGATTGTGGGTCGATTATATAGCATTTGCAATTCAGTGTGTTCACTAATATAATATAGATCCTGAATATAGGCTTTGTCCAGGGGATTTATTTGGTTTATTTATTGTGCGAAATTGTTTGTCTTCTGATCTAAGATTTGTTTTTGAACATATATACTGATTAAAGGGGTAAGAGCTGGGCAATCTAATGGTTTGTGTATGATTTTATGTATTGTTATAAGATGAATACAGGGGAGATGGAGGGGGAGTTCCAGACAGCTATGGGTATGCAGAGCTTTATGGTGATAGGTAAAGGAGGATGAATTAGTAGCAAACTTGGCAATTTTCTTGTAGCAACTTTCAATTTTGTTTTTCATGGAGGATTGTAAATTGGTTAGAATTGGTGCTCCATAGACTCTGGAGGGCAGATGGTAGGTTTTGGCTAGAATAATCTTAGTGGGTCTGCTCAGAAAAAAGTTTGTTTTTGTATAGCATGCCTTGGTTTTGATTGGTTTTCTTGATATTGTTTTGGATGTGGAGGTCAAAGTTAAGATTATAATCTATTATGACTACTAATAGTATGGTATGGTGGACAAATTCAATTTCATTGCCATTTACCAAAAAGATTTTGAAAGGTGCTTTATTAGGGGTGTGAATTTTTGGAGTAAAGAGGAGGAGTTTGTTTTTTGGAGGGTTGAATAAGAGTTGTGCTCTTTTAAACCAGGTTTCAATTGAGATGAGAGATTGTTAAATGATTTCTTTGAGATGAGTTAAGGTGTTTGAGGAAAAGATAATGGTAGAGTCATCTGCATATTGAATGAAGGTGCCTTCACAAGAAGATGAATGTAGCCTATTGATAAACATATTGAATAGTAGAGGGCTAAGGATGGATCACTGTGGAAACCTATGGATGTGGGAAGGTATACACAGATGGATCTTTGCCATTTTACAGCGTGTTGCCTGCGCTCAAGGTAGCTAGAGAACCATTGAATAGATGGAGATGCTAGACCCAGGGTGGGAAGTTTATTGAGGAATTAACTGTGAGAGACCATGTCAAAGGCTTTTGATAGATCTAGAAATACTGCAGTTTTAAGTTTATTAGAGTTGCTAGCTTTATTGATTGTGTCTGTAAATGATAGTAATGCAGTACAGGTGCCATGGTCTAGCTAAAATCCACATTGTGTGTTAGTGATTAGCTTATTTTGTAAGAGATAGTGGAGAAATTCTTGCTGTATGCATCTTTCAAGGATTTTAGAGAAGGAAGACAGGATGGGTATTGTACAGAAATTTGTAATGCCAGTGGAATTACCTCCTTTATATAAGGGGATAATATGTGTCATTTTCCATAAGTTAGGGGCCCATGATTCTGTTATTGATCTATTAATTAGAATTCTGATTGGGTATGCTATCAGCTAGATTTAGGTATTCCGTGGGAAGGTTGTCAACTGAGGAGGAACAAGGTTTTAGTTTATGTAAAAGATTTTTTATGAGAGTTATAAAAACTGTTTGAAAGGTAAAGTGGGTGAAGTTGTCTGTATGTGTATTGGAGAGGTTGCAAATAGGTGAGTTTTGTTAAGGAAATGTGCTAGGGTCTAAGGCAGGGGAAGCTTGCAGTGTGGAACAAGATGTATTAGATGAGTCTGAGGTTAAGTTGGCTATGTATTCTATAAAGTATGAATTGAAACAGATAATTGATTGAAGTGGGAGTGTGTCAAGGTATGGGATGGGATCTTTTTGTTTTGTATCTGGGCTGATGAGAGTGGATATGGAGGACCAGAATTTATTGGGATTGTTTTTATGGCAATCTTGTAGCTGAGTATAATAGAACTTTTTATCTCTATTAACTCATTCACTCCACTGGTGCTCAGGAGGTTTGTACTGTAACTTCCAATGGGCGGAGCCTAAGCTTTTTTGACAGTATCAAATTACGTCTTCACATTTCAAACAAGTGATCGTATCTCTGGAACCATAGGGGTTGTGAAACAAGTATACATGGCAAACTCTTCACCACAAACTAGTTTTATAGTGATAGTATTCTTTAGGTTCTAGGTCTTAAACTGAATCTTGTAAGTCACAGTAACTATATTACATTTGTAATATTTTGTAAACAACTTACATTATCTCAGCAACCAATCAGGTTACATGCACATTGTCAGCAGCAATTTACTCATCTAGCTTAGAGCTTTCATATTAGGCTAAGGAGTTCTGTCTGTATTACTTGGCTGTTGAGATAGTTAGAAAAATGTGAAAATTGCTTCTGTATATAAATTAATATCATAAAAAACAACAATTAATGTTTCTCTAACTGCACTAGACAGTGGCCAAATATGAATGTAGTTGAATCTGCCATTGTGTAAGCTTTAAGATGAAATCTTTTAAACCTTGTACATAACATGGTTTTGGCATTATTGATGCAAATATGAACAAGCAATATTTGACATCTAGAGGCGTCAGTAGGAGGCAAATGAAGATGCACCTGTAGGCATCACTTGGATATGATGAGTTAACCTGTTTACTGACTTGCTTTTATAGTTGTCTGAATAGTTGCCAGTTTTTGACATTTTTATTCTTTTGTCAGTTAATCCATGATTTGTCTCTTTCTTTCATAAGGTGTTTGCATTGGTTGGTGAGATATGGGGTATGGCTGTTTTTAATTCTTTTTATACAATGTGGAGCTAAGGTGTAAAGAATATTTAGAAATGCTGCACTGAAGTATTCAACTGCATCATTTAAGTGGGAGTCTTTTTAGGAGGATCTGTTAACTGCTTTTAGTGTGTCAATGAAAGACTTCTTGGAGAATTTGGAGAGATTACGGGTAGTTTTGAGCTTATGCTCCTTTTTTAGTTGTGTAATGCTGCTGTGGGTATAAGCTGGCAGGTGGTCACTTAATGTATCGGGGGTACTTGAGGAGATAAAATTAGTTGGGTTGGTAACCATAATCCAATCAGGGATTGATTGTCGGTGAGTTATTTTTGCCAAATCTTGTTAGTGTATTAATAAGCTGAGTGAATCCAAAGAAGTTCATACTGTTGATTGCTGAATTCACAGATAAAAACTGCCAGTTAATGTTTACATCACCCAGGAGGATGATTTCATTTGTGAGTGCATCTGCTGTCTGTGATAGTATGTTTTCAAGTATTGGAATGTTCTGTCCTGAGGATATATAGCACAGCAATGCGTATGCTGTTGGCTCTATTAAGTTTAAGGAATGAGATTAGGATTTCTACTTTTCCAAAATTTGGGATTGCCCCTGTATAGGGAGTTACTGTGAAGATATTTGGGAAGATTATAGCTATTCCACCTGCTTTTTATGTGTTCTATTGAACCTACTAATATTATAACCAGGGGTTAATATTTTAGCATCTTTTATTTTAGGCTTTAGCCATGTCTCCATACAATGAAATAAAACCCTTTATCCAGTTCCACTGGAGCCAAACAACAAAGGCAAGAATAAAACACACAAGTGTAGGTTAAGTGCTTTTGTTCTTTTAATAAAGAACTTCTTCAGAACAAACCTTTGTTGTATTCTTGCCTTTGGTGTTCAGCTCTGGTGGAACTGGATAAAGGATTTTATTTGGTTGTATAGTTTGTTTTCATCCTTTTGCTAATTTTTTGTTGTAAGTTTAGCCATGTCTCTGTTGTGGCTAGCAAATCTGGACTGTGTTGGGGCATCCAGGTATGAAAATCTGTGATTGTGTTGCATATGCTTCTAATGCTTAAAGTGATTATTTTTAAACTTTTAAAATGTATTCTATGTTTTGAGGACTGATTGGGATCTTCACTGAGGTGGATGTCACCACATTGATGTATAGTGGAGAAAGAGGGTTTGTTTAGTACGGCATTTGTAGCAGAGATGGGTAGAAGCATTACCTTGACATTGGGACTGACATTTTTTGGGGTTACAGCCATGGAATGGAGTTATGGGAAATAAGCTTGAAGAGATTTTTGAGTTTCCAGTGGGTGGATAGTTGATAGGTGAAGCTAAAGTAATGGTTGAGGTGTACTTATTTATTATTACCACTAGTGGGAATGTTAGGAATGGAAGAAGGAGGATGAATAAGGTGATACAGGAGGGGAAACAAAATGGTTAGCATTGTAAAAATCTTGCAGTATGGTGAAGTGAGGTAACAAGCAATGATAGTGTGGAGAACAGGTAGGTTTTAATGGGGAGGGGGCAGAGTGAGAATTGAGAAGGAAATTAGAACAGAAGTGGTCTAGACGGTATAAAGAGAACAGTTTGTGATTGGATAGTGCAGTAGTGCAGTTATGTACAGGATAGGAGGATGAGTAGAGAAAGTGGAGTAAGTGAGGCATAAGTGTGGATGTAGTGAGGTGGGTGGGAATTGGGGTTAGGGCAGGTGAGCACTGAAAAGCATAAGCATAGTGAGGGCTGAACAGAATGAGTCAGCCCACAGTGGAGTAAGTACCAGGAAAACAATCTGTAAAACTGGAGCAGGACAGACGGTAAGACAAGTCCTGATAATTTTAAAGACAGTACTACAAGCTATTAGATTGCTCTTAACATACACCTAATTTAATTGCAACAGGCAGTATTGCAGTGACTTTGGCTTGAAATTATGTTATAGTTGCTAGACATCTGAGATGACAGGAGGGCCAATCAGGTATTTTAATGGAATGCAGTCACTCTCCCCCACAGATGGTTTACCACCAAAAACAACCAGTGAGGTAGAATGTTTATGGACACAAAAACAAGGTATTTGAACTCTAAATACTTGATGTGAGTCAAAGCATTTAATTTTATTGCCTTTCCAGGGAATTTTTACACTGCTAGAGTAAAATATGCTAAAGTGTTAATTTACCTTCATAATGCTAACAGTAATGGTGTTTTCTTTTCTTGACCTGCAGTGATTGGAGAATATGTGGACCTTCCCTTTGTAGTGGTTAGGTCTGCAGAGTGCCAGAAATATGATCCAGCAAAATTTTCTCACACAAGAAAACTTTATATTTCTACTATTTCTCTTCTTTCATCAACATCACATCTGGCTGCTAACAACTTTTCAATTGCTTTAGGGATCCTAGTCCGCTATTCTGTAATGTGTGGCTGGACTACATGGCATCTCCTTTTCATAAAGCATGATAAATATGAATGCTGCAAAGTCTGAAATCTTTTTATATTACTAGCTAGAAATGTTATTAAGTGATGCCTATTAGCCTGTCTTCCTCCTTTTTGGTGTTATATGAAAGCAGTTTCCAAGATCTTGTAAATGTTATGATAGCTAATGTCAGCCAGAGTAATTCATTGTTAGCCAACCTTTTATATATTGCACTGTCTACTCTGCTCTATAATTACATTTAGTGTTTGTATTATATGTTCCAGTAGCACATATTAGTTGCTGGTTGATTACCTCAATTTCATACAGCAGTTTGCTACAGGCTTTCTTCCTATCAGAAATTCTTACCCAATTGTAATAATAATCTTGGTTCCCAAGCATACCTTCCACCACTAACATAGAACATTAAAGACTTCAATGTCCAGTTGAATATAAGACCATTCTGCAATTCATAATAAAATGAAAATTAAAAGTAAGCTCTTCTCCAATAGATAAAGTTAAGGAAGAGAAATATAATTGTGTTCCTTAGGAGCTGAACAGGATTGTTGAGGTATGCCAGGTATTCCAAAATGGCCAAAATAGGGCTTATTACCCTTGTCCATAATTCACTAAAGCTGGATAAAATGAATGAGTGGCCTGATAATAGAGAAGGTCGAACCCCCCCCCCCCAAACCCAGCCTTGCTGCTCTTTTTAATTACAGTCTATTAACTCTATCTTTCTTTATTCTAACTTACACACAATTTCTTTTTCACTATTATAATTACAATATACTAACACCCCGAACAGGCCTCTACTACTTTCTGTCATGATTTTTCATGCTGTGCACTCTAGCCTGCAACCCACTTCCTATGAGAAATTTTTTTCCAAGTAACCACTGGTACATCTGTTTCTTTCATAGATGCTTTTATCTTCTATCTTTTCCATCCTTTACATACATAGTATCTTTCTAGAATTCTTCTTTATTTAAATACATCCTCCTTTCACTTCCTGTGTTATTCATCTTTACATATTCTAACTAAAAATCTTACTAGATAAGTTAACTACTCCTATCTCAAATCTCTCTGTAATCAACTGCTTCATTTTTCAGTAACTCAAATGTGTATAGAAGGTACTCTGCATTATCCTGTGTAATATGATATTATATAACTCACTGTATTGTCTGTATTATATTATATTTTTTCTGTTATGTACTGTATTTGCTTTTATCTGTGGACCTTTTCTCCCTGGGCCTCTGCTGAAAATGGGAGAAACCCTAGTCAGAATTTCCTGGTAAATGAAGATAGATAGATAGATAGATAGATAGATAGATAGATAGATAGATAGATAGATAGATAGATAAACATTACTTCTAGTACAGGGTGGTAAATATTGCTTCTAGTACAGGATGGATCATTATAATGTCTTATAGGCAACTTTATAGTTCCAGTTCAGAAGATCCCTTGCCTGCCTTATTTAGTGCTCAGAAATATTCTCACCAAACCTCACCTCCGGTTGAGGGAGTTTAGATCCATTTTTATTTTAAACTCAAAGGAATGGCTGAACTTGACCCAGCCAATACCTGAAGAAATCAAAATTCTTCAGAGGCAGAATATATATTTTTTGCACGACAATGGGAGTTGCCAGTAGAATTGATTTATTGCTTATATTTACCTCCTAATTTTGAAAGTGTATCCATTAAACATCACTTCACCTTCACCGTCAGACCATTCACAGCAAAGTTGGATTTAGAAAAGTGTAGTCTTCTTTTGGTAAAAAGCAGCAGGAAATTGAATTCACAACTTTATTTGGATAAAACAGCAGTTACTATCATCAAAGAGTGCCTTGCATAGTTTTGGTCAGACTTTAAAAGTTGAAGTGAGTTATATGTCTTAATAAAGGATAGTGAATGTATCTGTCAAATTGGGAAGGTATCTAAGAAAGAACAGACTTTTATTTGTGGAGATTTCATTGACTCAGATGAAAGCTTTAGTGGCACAATAAATTTGATGGTAAATGTAAAACAAGAGAGTTCATTCTGAGTTGAAGGAGGCTCAACATTAGCCAAAACTTTTTATGTACAGATTAAAAAAATCAGTACATCCTATTTTTGGAGGGGTGAATGGTATTACTCCTCCCAATATTTTAACTAGATGGTATAAGGAGAATAGCATGATTATCTGGGATTTATATAAAATATATCAATTAGCTGCCTCAAAATGTCAGATATTTTTATTTATGAGATTTTCTTTGTGATTGACATTTTGAGGCAATTCTTGAATGAAATATATCTGAGATGTACTGGTGTTCAAAATTACTATTGCCCTCCTTGAAACTATAAGTGCCATAGACACTATGCAAGGAGGAAGGGCTCCTGGCCCATATGAGCTAATCCCAGATATCTTTAGCTATTTCAAACATATCTCAGACTCTATTTTATTTATTTATTTATTTATTTATTTATTTACTTATTGCCACTTTCTGACTGCCCCACTTAGCCATCTGACTGTAGCCGGCAATCACCTCAACCCTATATCCTAGATCCCCCAATTGATCCTATACATGCTACCCACAATTTAGCCTTTTGCTGTGTGGGGCTTCAACTACATGGAAAGTCAGTCTTGCAGTAACACATAAGTAGTATATGGCATGCAAGTGATGTAGTGAAGAGATACTGGATGCAGCACCAGGAACTGACATATGAATGAAAGTCAGAATCCCTAGTTTTGGGGAATGTCATGTGCAGTGCTGTCACAACATCCTACACCTCCTCTGTAGTTGAGTATGCGATATACAAGACTTCTGGTCTCCACCAAAGGTTGCAGAAGTAAATGTTTCCCTTGACTTCTCCCTTGGGATAAGAGAATTGGCCATCGACAACTTTATCCTATACTCTCCTCAACCCTGTCAGTAGTTTGACACAATTCCTGAACTTAGATCACTGGTGACACAGATGGACATCCTGCCCATCTGATGATTCATGACGTTCTCCCTATTTTATAAAAAACTACATGCAGAAACAATCCGTAAACATTCTTTTCCTGTTTACTCCACTATAGCTATTGCACTGTTGTTTTCCAAATAGGGTAAAACAGGCACTACTCTAACAACTATAAACCTAATTCTCAGATCCAATTTAAACTTAAAATCTTTGCTAATCTATTGGCAAGAAGGCTAGAGATGAATTGTATCTTTAGAGCACAACAAAGTTTCATTTGAGGAAGAGATGGAGGTTCAGACTTAACATGCAAAGACTAGTCTCTTTTCAAATTATTCTACTGTTAGCAATCTCTGTGAAGATGCATAAAACAGTACAGTCAGCCCTTAGATTTTATCTGTCAAATGTTACAGCACACTGCTCTACCTGTGAACTTCATTGCGAAGAGTAGAATATTTTATGCAGACTCCAGTGCTCTTGTGCCTCCCCCACCCATCTTTATGATCTTCAGTGGTACCAGACAAAGCAGTCCCCGTTCCCTATTACTGTTTTCCTTAGTTATAAAAAAACTACCAGCCTCAGAATCACACAGGCCAAGGAAGTGAGACTAAGTCACACATGGTAAAGATGGACATAATAAAAAGCAGACAAGTATGGAGTGATTGTTGGAATGAACAACAAATGGAAGTACTTAATTTAAACAATAATGTAGATAGTAGAAGGCAGGAAAATAATTACAGCTTAACTGGTTTGTCAAAATGGCTAGAATTGGTAAATATGAAAGACTTTATTTACATAGAAATGGAAAAATAGGTCACAGTGCTAGATGGCTGTATAAAGCAGCAGATGTGATCACACAGAGTGATAATGTTGGATGCTACAGATGAAGGACTGTTGAGGCATGTTGAACACAAAATGGTGCTTTCTGTTGGGAGCAGGAAGACAATGGTGTGTGTCAGAAGGTGAATGTGCTTGTACTTTGAGTTATTCTTTAGGATGAGACTACATAACAGTGATGGCTTTTTGTGAAACTGGGCATCTAATCATATTTGCTCATGTCAGATAAGGTACGGTTAGACAGGAAAGGTGAAAAATGGAGACTTAATCCACAAGATGAACTTGATGAGAAAGACTGAGGAAAAGGCTAGAAGATTGAAAGTGATGACTTATCAAGGATGAACATGGAAAGGACAGGTATGGGAAGATGGTGTTTTTTTTCAAATGCTGTCTCCAGTAGCTTCTCTATCAGGATAACAATAGGATTTTATCAATTTATTAACTGTTTGTTAATTGTGTAGCTAGATTGAGCAAACTGATCTTTTTCAGCCACAACTGAACTCATATGAGCAAAAGAACATCAACATAGAACACAATATATAGGACATGAATAAAACTGAATGAAAAGCATTAGAGACAAGACAAATGCACTAAGAAGAGAACAATACTCTGTACATCATGGGAAAAACAGGGCAAATATGAAATGTAGATTGCATTAAATACTGTAGTACCGCATGCAAAACATACAAACGGGAAGACTGTGAGGTCGATCTGATCAAGGTATGGACATTTTGTGAGGAAATATTCTAATCAATAAACTGCACATTTAAATAGAAAGTGTACTTTACAGACACCAGCAAAGGGGTGGATTTTAAGGTAAACTTGATGCCACACATTGTGCAGTTATTCTATTAACAACTGTCTGTGAAATACTTGCAACTGTTTTCTTGAAGAGCTGCACTTTAAGTTTAGTTTGGAAGGAATGTAATGTTTCCAGGTTGCACATCTTTGGCTATGTGATTCTATGTTGCAGTACTAATTTTAGAAGATGCTCTTTCCACTATTGTCATTGCAAAAGGAAATGAACAAAAAGATGAGAATGCCAGAATTTTGTATCCTTACAGCAGGAAGCAAAAATGGCTTCATAATATATTTAACCACCTAGGAAAACACATTCGGTGTGTGTGTGTGCGTGTGTGTGTGCGTGCATGTGTGTGTGCGTGTGTGTGTCTGTTGGTTGGGGAATTCAATGTTCAGTTTTTTGTTCTTTATATTGCTGCATTTCAGTTAAGCTACTGCTATCAGCTGACTGATGACAGGGCCAATGTTAGCATTTTGGGGATCCCCAGCAAATGGCAAGTCAGAGACCCCTTAGGCACTTCCAGTCTAAGTATCACCGTGTCACTGCTACCTCTCCTAACCAACCTTTTAGTTCATGCTGCAAACATTTAGGAATAGTACATACAGATTGACCTGTAGCTACAATGCTTTACATTATGAAAAACATGTGTTCTACACTATGTTGGCTCATCTGACAAAGGGGCATTCAGAGTTATTAGCATTTAGTTGCAACAATGATACATTACAACAGCTCTATGTACAGGGTTGAACTTAGGCTGAAATGACACCCTAGGTTCTGGATATTGTTTCAACCCCCCCCCCCCATACACATACATCCTCCAGCCCCCCCCCCCAATCTTGGGCACCCCATATCATATATATTATGTTTTTCTTCCTTTCCTTACATTTTGCCATACTCTTCAACTATTTCAAGACGCCATAACTTTCTATATGCTCTGCAGTGCATTTTAAAGTTTTTCCCCTTTACTCGCAACTTTCTCATCAAGTGATGGCTTGAACAGAAATTATGACTAATGAAAGACATTCAGTGTATTGTTGTTCAGCTTTTGTTTTTCTTGCATCCTTCAAACACACATTTTCTGACCAAGACAGCACAGTACTGATAATTTTAGGCATAATTCGATTAAGGCACTGCCCCCAGAAGCTATAGGGGTTATAAATGCTCTGGGTGCATTTTAGGGCATTGCCCAACCTTTTAATCCAACAGTGGCCTAAACAAAAATCATGAGTAAGAAAAAATGTCAGTCTTATTTATTTTTTCTTTCAAGGAATATATAAGTTGTGCTCAAGGCTTAATGTTCAAAGATAACAAGATAAATGCTCACAGTAAAGTAACAAAACAATTGTTGTGGAGATACACTGGTCCTATGTGGGAATGCTGCTTGATACTCTAACCTCCCAAAAAAGACAGAATCTGCCTTTGCATCTCAATGGTGTTAGACTGGGATGAAAGCAGAGGTTCAAATTGCCAGTCATGTATTTCTAGTGACTGCTGACATACATATACATAGCATGCCTCCTCACCCCTAACCCCCAAAGGCAGCCACCTGAATACATGACTGATGTGTGATTGTTAAGAAAGTGAAAAAATAATGATTACAGTATTGTGTTTTACTTTTTGGTCTTGACAATTCACTATCCCTAAATAAGCTATAATAACCTTCTTTGTACACCTCTGTGGTCTGTGAGAAAAGTAAAAGAAACAATTTCCACACTGTCTCCAGCCCAAACACAAGCTATAATGAAATTCTGTGCACACCTGTATGGTCTGACTGTGACAAATATTAACAAAATAATAACCACACAATCCACAGCCCCCCACACACATAATCTACAGCAACTTTCTGTTTCTTACACACACACACACACACACACACACACACACACACACACACACACACACGCACACGCACACACACACCTGAGCAGGGCTGGTTTTAGAATGGGTGTGGCTGAGAACAGAGGTCATTACAAGTTTTATCCTAACAGGGTCATCACAGTCCTGTTCAGGTTAAATAGCATAATTAGAAAATTAATGCATTTTTAACTCATCTTTCCCCAACCAGCAGCAGCTTTTGTGGGGCCCCCTCATAGTCAAAGATGATTAAGGCACCCCCCCACTTCCATTTATATAGTCTGGAGAGTGGGGAATACTAGACTCCTAGAAGATCTACGTTTATGAATGTTCTGTGATGTAAATAATGACTTGTTAGCTGCATTTTTACTGGTACCCAGAAGAATAATGTATGTGTTCCGGCATAATTGTGTGTGTACACATATAAAAATCTGTGATATTTTTTACATACAAACACATAAGTCATAGCATTACTAGTTTTATACTTATTTCAGCAAATAGCAATGCCTTGTGCAACATTGGTATTGCCACACCAGATCAGTGACTGCTGTTTAACAGACATCAAACAGCAGCAGGGCTAAGTCACTTTTATTTACCTCATTGAGGAGTAATGCATACCATCACTTTTCCTGATTTCACAGACCTTCCCTGATTATTGTCTCATAATTTTGCTCTGTCCTTCCTGAAAAGTTTTGTTTGCTGGTAAATCATTCAGAATTACAGACGGTCAAAAAATCCATACATCAGAGTTTAATACTTCTTATTGTCAAAAAATGCATATTAATGCAAACGGTGTTATTCTATTAACTTTTATGTGAATTTAAGTAATATTTAAAATATGTACCTGATTTTTGTAACCTTTATTCTGCTATTATTTTTGGCACCGTGCAGAATTCCTCAGCAAAGACGTTGAGAGTTATAGTATCTGGTGCCCTGCCAGTATTTATAAAACTCCCTGAAAGAGAAAACCATTCCTGAAGACTGGAAGCATCAGCTCTTCTTGAAATCCAGGGTATGCACTGAGATCAGTCAGTCTGAGGTGCTGATCTCTCTAATGCTTACCTTGCTCATGTTGATTATCAGCTTTGTCTTAAAAGGGCCAAATGAGAGTTCTGTTCAGGTTAAAGAGTGTAATCAGGAAATTAATACATTTTTTTCTCCTCATTTTCCCCAACTAGCAACAGCTTTTGCGGGGCCCCCACACAGTCAAGGATGATTAAGAGGGGCCCCCTGCAGTTACTGGTATCGGGTTGGGAGGCTGGCCAAATGCTTAAGGTGTTTGCCTCACAAACACAAGGTGCAGGGTTTGAGTCTCACAAGGGATAATTGGCTAGGCTTAAAATGGCTCGCAAGAGCAGTTAGCTTAGTACTAACCTATGAACCAGAGGTACCTAAATCTGGCCATGTTGATAGTTTTAGTGGACAGAATGTCCACTCACAGGATTTAACTAAGCCATGAGCACAATTTCAGTGGTAAAATATTAAGTGGAATTGTGAAGCCGGTTACTTGATAAAACAGTTACTATAACCAGAGATATCTTTGGATTTTAAAGGAGGTATAAATAATAATAATTATTACCCACCTCATTTATTAAGTATACATGATTGCTGCACCAGCTTCTGTTGGTTTGATAGACATGTTATAACATATCAAAACAGAACTCGCTGTGGTTGCCCCCCCCCCCCCTCAGGAACAGGGTTCCTCTGGTAACCACAGGGATTGCTGGTGCTTAAAGCTGGCTATGATTGCTGACTGGGCAGATGGATTAAGGGAGCAAATGGGATATGGTCTTACAAAATGTGGTTGCCGTTTTGACTGACTGACTATAAAAGGAAACAGACTGGAAGAATTAGGGGTGGGGAAGTACCCTGTGGGAGAGTAGACTATTGTGTGAGTGATGGATGATGTAGGCTGTTTCAATGGAGAAGAAGTTTTCATTTATATGGGAGGAGGGAGTGTCAGCTCTTTACAGTTCACAAGACTGCACAGTGTGTAACACAACAGATGATGATGATGAGGGGACAGGAACATGACACCTGTCAGACTCCGTTCTGCTCCTCAGATTGCAGTGCTTCTTGACAGCCAGATATAGGAAAGGTTGAGAACCTGCCCTGAGAATCTTGTCCACTATAACCACATAAGCTTCACCTTCATGCGTAAACCACTCTGACCATATGAAAACCGACCTTTACCTTCACCAGTCAGTGATTATTAATATAATCTATCAAAAGATTTTAATAGCTGATCATGCATCAGTGAAACTATAAAACTCATTTGAAAGATAATAATGCTATCTTTGTTTTGTTCATTAATAGTTAATAGGGGTATTTCGGTAATTAATAAATGCTAAAACAATTTATTCTCTCAAAATTAACAAGCAGTGTTTCTGAACAGAGTTATAAAAAATTAAGGATTATTTTCTCTTATACCACAAATGAGATTGAAAAATCAGCTCCTTGACATTGTGCTCACTCCCTCAGACTGTCAGTAGTGAAGATTCATACTAAATGGTGGGACTCAGAAAATTGATCACAGGGGAGAATATGCAGGTAAATGTTAGAAACAGTCTATTTTTGTGAAAAGAGTGCAGAGCTCACTTAATAGATTTCCTAAGTATGCAATGCTGAAAGACAAAATGGAATTTAAAATATTTTGACAGACTTTTAAATGACTAACTTAGGTTTTTGAAATTAAGTTTTAATTACTTTTTCATAATAAATAATAGGAGGTTTGGGCAGACATTTGACAATCGTTCTTTGATTCAATAAAGTAACAGTTTAACAAGTTTTAAAAGACATGTTCTTAAAATTGAGGTATTTAAAGATAGCGTCTTTTGAAGATGTCCTCAGCATAAGGCTCATTTCATTGCCACAGTGAGTTGTACATAAGAAAAAAACTTCAAAAAGTTAATAACGGGTGCATCTGAGCACTAAAATTAAAAGCCTCCCATTGTCAGATGTTTTATTCTTACGAATATCTACCGAAAGAGTTCAGCTAGATCCTGTCAGCAAAGATAAGTTGGCTTAGATACAGTAACAAGCATCCTATTAAGAAAAGAAGGTGGGCAGTCTGCTGATATTTGCTCATGTCAGTTTGTTACTGTATAATTAGCCTGCCCAAATTTAGAAGAGTTTTTTTCCCACTAGTTCTGTGGTGCAAAAGTGTAAGTCACTGTCAATTTGTTGCAACCATGCAGGTATGCCAGCTCAGAGCTCAGAAATTAGTTTATGTAACTTGGATCAGAAATAGATTTTTATTAAATGGGATCAGGTGGTGAGGAAGTTTTTTTTTCCTCACCAGGTAGGAGTGCACAGGCAGTATAAGCAGTTTGACTGAAATGGGAGGCAGAGTCCAGGAACTGACTGGTATGTATCCCATGCACAGACATTTTGGTTGTGAACAACCATTATTCCTGTATGTTTTCTCATAAAGGTAACATTTCCATATAACTGATTTACTTTTAAATAAGCATAGTTAGTATACACAATTTGGAGGAGAGACAGCAAAAGGCAGGTAGACTGAAGTGATAAGGTTTATAAAGCTGCTGCATTCAAAGGAGCTTACAAACTCACAAATGTGGCCAAAAAATCTTTAAATTATAAAAGCAAGAGTGAGCTATTTAGCTTCAGGCTTTTCTACAGAGGGTCAGGTTAAAAAAATCAAAGGGTAATGTAACAGAGAACTTGTACCATCATACAATGTTATCCTTATTTTTAATTATAACCCTGCTCTAGGTATGACATCATACCCAGGGTGTGCTATGCCCTACACCTCCCCTCACACCCCCAAAGGAATAAATGTGCAAATAGATCCATTACACAAAGAGTGGGTAATGAGATTTTAAAACATTCTTTGTTAATCAGGCTCAGAGAATGGGCAAACTGTACATTAAACCCTGACTGGAGACTGAACAGCAGCATATTAAGCTGCCGTAAGTCTCGAACAGTTAAATGCAAATGGATGCTATTTTTTTATTTTCCTTAAGCAGTGCTTTGGTGTTTAGTGAGTGTAACATTAAGAGAAAAACTAATTAAATAAAAAAGTGAGTGAGTGTGTGTGTGTGTGTGTGTGTGTGTGTGTGTGTGTGTGTGTGTGTGTGTGTGTGTGTGTGTGTGCATGCTTGCAGGTTTGTGTGAATGCCTAGGTGACAGCATATGAGAGAGAGAGAAAGAGATGGACAAGAGATGGTGCTGACTGCAACAAGAAGTCCAGCATGTATTCATTAAATACTAAGAGTATGCAACTCTTATTCCATCCAGCCATGACCACTTTTTCCCATTTGGCACATGGGGTTGCAGGGTCACCTCAACAGTGACAATCATCTAAAGAAAAGGTTCATGCTGTCCGGTGGCTATCCTTGCTACGCTTGTTCTTTTATACCACACATACATATGCACATTCATACTTATGGCCACTTTAGAGTGTCCAATCCACCTACTGCATGTCTTTGGAATGCGGGTGGACACCAGAGAACCCAGAGAAAACCCACACAACTCTTAATGTCTCCCATTATTTACTGACTTTAATAATCAGTGGTTTAACTAAAAAAATAAATTGCAGTATGAAGTAGCAAAACTGTGGACAGTAAGCGGGGGGGATCAAAAATTGCAATGCTTTACATTTTATTTATTTATTTATTTATTTATCTTTTATTCATTTGCTCACAAGGAGACTTCTGAAGTTGTGTTCATATACAACAAAGTGGATGTTAAATGGTGTCTGCGTGTGTGTGTGTGTGTGTGTGTGTGTGTGTGTGTGTGTGTGTGTGTTGACATTAAGTACTGACATAGGAGTGGGCGTGGCTAGGATGTAGACTGGTTGGCAGCATCTTTTCTCAGCTATGTACTCAAAAGATATTTCTGACAGGAATTTTTAAAAACTAGATATTGTAGACAAACCTATTTTGTTGAATTACTTCTACTAATGTCACTAGAAGTCTACAGTGCAAAAAGTTTGGCTTTAAACATTATTTTTCCTGTCAAAAACAAGAAGGAAGGTATCTGAATCTACTGAAAATTAGCTTTTCTAAGCATACCACACAGGACCAGACAATGAAAAAGGAGATACAGTCTTTATTAAATGCTATACAAGACTTGTCAGTGAAATTTGACAAAATGAATACCAAACTGGACACTTTTGAGGAGAGATCTACAAAACAAATACAGCAACTACAAGAAATAATGACGCAACAGAAGTCTCAAATAGCTGACATAGAGAGATCCTTAAATGATACTGAGGGCAGACTCTCAGAACAAGATCTTCAGCTACATTTTTATCACAACAAAATGCTTCATTACAAAATAAAATAGAGGATCTAGAGAACAGGTCCAGATGAAATAACCTTTGCATCTATGGGCTACCAGAGAAAACAGAGGGAGATAACATGGTGACTTTCCTTACTACCTGGTTACCAGAAGTTTTAAAATTGCCTGAAGCTCTTTCTTATGGAATTGAAAGAGCCCACAGATCCTTAAGAGCTGCTTCATCAACCATCAAATCAAAAAATCACCCGAGATCAATAATAGTAAAGTTTTTTTCATCACAGGACAAGGAACTTATTTTAAAAACAGCATGGCCAACTTCTCCAGTTAAATATAAAGACAACATAATCACATTTGATAATGATTATTCTGCTGGAGTTATAATTGCAAGAAAATAATGTCTCCCTCTGATAAAGGAATTGAAAAAAAGACAACTTAAAGTCCACTTGCTGTTCCCTGCAAGAATAAAAAATATTTTTTACGGAAGGTCCTAAAACTTTTGACACTCTGCAAGCAAAAGTTTCTTATCTTTCAGCTAATAAAACCTTGGATAATGTGGAAGAAATGGATTTCTCCCAATTTGGGGTTAAGCGTCACTTAGAAAAAAATGAATGGAGCACTGCTGACAAGAAGAAGAAGAAACGATAAAAGACATATGAAAAACACAAACATTATTGTCTTCTATTTGCTCTGTAAGGCAAAAAAGTTCTTTGAAAGTATTCATGCTTTACACATGTCAGTCTTTGAAACAATATAAATGCAAGATAAGCAGGACATTTTATAACTAAAGGAAACAACCCTAAAGAAAGCAAGGTAACATATCTTTCTCTATTACAGTGTAAATACTTACAGTCATGATTTTTTTAACTCTAAATGATGCTTAGATAGTTCATTTATAAATTACCTGCCTTTTACAGCTAGTATAGAATATGATGTATTTACACTGACATATTAATGTGGTGTGTTTGAATGCGCATGATTCCTTTTTATATTATTTACACTAAGCTGCATGAAATATCTAAACTGATGTATTTAATACACATAATAATATATAAAAACTGATAGTAATAACTGTCAAAAAGTGCCTTGAAAAGTAATTATCTATTCTTTGATGCTAAAAGTGCCTTTTTGACTAACAAACAACTGTTTGGCTTGTATATCTGCCCTTAATGTTAAGAAAACTAATAGAAGTTTAATGAGCTGGTGTTCAGTTTAAAAAAAGCCCTAAAAACGTCACTTACTTTGTGTTTGTCTTCCCGCCATGGTCACGAGCTGGGAACTCTTATTTTACCACCCCTGAATGAAGGTTCTTCAGTTAGAATCCATTACAGTGTGTTAAACCTTCTAACAGCACAAAATGAAAGTAAACAGTCATGAGTGATGTCAGCACTAAAACAAGACAGTATTGGTGTGGTGTCAGCTCCTAAGCTACTTAAAGTAACCAGCACACTATTTATGAGATGGCAAAGTGCTTTTACAGTTTTAACAAATATTAAAAGTACACTGAAGTACCTAATGAATTTAGAAGGTATCAACACATACATGACATTTTATTATATTGTAATATTTGTTATTCATTTTGAATTCTACACATAAACAGCACACAAAGCTTAAAAAGAAGTATATCACTTGGAAGAAACTGTATGAATAGTTAACACATACAGACTTTACTATAATCTTTTCTGATAAGATCACCCATGTAAAATACTATAATTTAACTTAATTTTCTAAAAATTTAATATATTTAAATCCTTGACTGGAACTATATAACATATTTGTAAACACACTGCAGCTAGTGTACTCAACCTTAAGGATAGTAAGTCAATTAAGGTTCATGAATGTAGCTATGTGTTATTAGGCATTTTAAGGGTAAAAAGGAGTTGCTGTTTAATTATCAAGATACTCTGTAAATATTAAATTGTTCAAGTAGCACAATCATTAAGCAGTAATGAGCAAGAAAAAATCTCAGACTTGCTTATGATATTGTTTTATATATATATATATATATATATATATATATATATATATATATATATATATAGGAAAGAACTGCTGAATTATAAGTATGCTTTTATTAAAGGCAAGTTATATTAATATTGAACATCCTCACTGAAAATGAATGGTTGTGTAGAGACACAGTAACTCCCATTATATAACCAAGGCTAAAGAGATTGTCTTGTATGTCTAAATTGATCAGCCTTGAACCTTAGATTGCAAATAGACATACAACATACTTTTACTTATAATACTGAATATATATTATATAACATCACAAACGCTAAAGCCATTGTCAGCTATATCTCATATCAATCAACATTAAAATATGATTTGAATAGCATAGGCATTTACTAACATATTGCTGTTGGTACCTGATATGCATATAAGTAACAGGTCTAATTTCTGTCTATGAAAGTAAATACCAGGCTGTGTGCATTTGTTAATTATGAAACAAGAGTGTGCTATCTATTCTTTTTAATATCCTATAGGTATGTACTTGTTAGAGACACACACATGCTGCAAAGCTGCTAATTATTGCATATTCATTAGTATATTTCTGACTGCAGTGTTATAAATATATGGTGTGGACCACTTGAGTTGAGAATATGTCTCTATATTGGGCATGTTCTCTATTTGAACGTTGTATATTATCTATAATATGATATGAAGTACCCTCACTAAATTCAAAGAAGCCACAATAGAAACAAATATTTATTAAAAATGGAGAATAGAAAGATGAAGAGAAAAATGAAGGAAAATGGTTGATGGTCATATAAGGTTATCTTTTCCTGTGTATGTAGAAGAGTTGACAGTAATAAGTACCAAACAATTGTGTTATAGCATATTTAAAGCCTACTTTGCTTCTCATATTTTCCAACCTTACAGTTATAATGCTGCAGATAAATCCTGTAATATCATAAGGAGTATGAGTTGCTATTTGACATATGACATATGTGGTACACTAGCGATGAAATATGCCAGTGGCACTAATAAATATATAGGAATTGCTAAGAAATATAGTCTTAAACTATATAATACCAATGCCAAAAACAAATTAGTAGCATTCATACCACTAAAATATGACTTTTTGAATTAAAAGAAAACTATAAGATTACTGATAAATGACAACACAAATGTAAAGTTATATTCATTGTTACGGATACTTTCTGATTTAATCAACTTGTGGTATGGTTAACTGATGCATATAATGCTTAACATTTTTTTTTTATGTATGTATGCATATATGTGTATGTATGTATGTGTGTATATATATATATGTGTGTGTGTATGTATATATATGTATATATATGTATATATATATATATATATGTATATATATATATATATATATATATATATATATATATATATATATAGGTAGACCATTACAATAAATTTGATACCTATGAATGCCACTCACACTATAAGGGAGATAGACAGCAAGCATATTATTTTTAAGATGCATAACCATTATTGCTACACAAAAGATATATTAAAATAAAAGATTTTCCTTTACAATTTAAACAAAACCAAATAGTTAAGTATTAAATCTATGTATAGTTGTGTTGCCTTAGTGTTTTATAAAATATTAAAAATAGATAAAGACTGTATTTAAGTAATCTGTAAAGACAGATACATGTATACTTAAAAGATATATAAGATACTTTTCATTATAAAACTACCATATGGCGGGCGGGGAGGATGCTGAAATGCAGACTTAGAGATCGCTTGAATGATTAGATCATTCAAGGATGAGATGTTTTTCTCATGGAGAGGTTTGGTGGTTGTTTATCTTATATTGTTCTCAGTTATGATCTTGTAATTTACTTTTATTGGGTGTCTATAATCTATTGTAATACTGTTGGAAGAAGAAAGAACAAGTCATTCTCTTCATGTACACACATCTACACATTGTTACGAGTATATGAATATGGATAAAAGCAAAGCTAATATAAATCCAATTGCAAAATGTATATCTCTTAATGTAAATGATTTAAATAATAGCTGCAAAAGGGGAAGTCTTTATAGATATTTAAAGCTATGTGAAGTGCAACTAGTATTTTTACAGGAAACACACCTTACACAGGAAGACATAAATAAAATAAACAATAAAAATTATACAATACTAGTAAGTTCCACCTATAATCAGAAGCGAATGGGAGTAGCAATTTTGTGGAAAAACACTACTTTAATGCCTAAAATCATAAACACGTTCCATGACAACTCAGGAATGTTTTGTCTAGTGACAATATCTATCAATGAAATGATATATACATTAGTGAATATTTATTGGATACCAGGACTAGGTGTTAGAGTGGCCAAACAACACTTAGAAGACATTGTACAATATACCAAAGGCAATTTAATCATAGCTGGAGATTTCAATTGTATTATAAAAGAAACTGACACAAATACTAAAACTATACGTAAGAGATCACCTTTAACAAAGTTGTTATCTGAGTTTGTTGAAACTTTTAATATAGTTGACATAAATGAGTATGCTATCCCAGATTCACTATTCTTTACACATTTTTCCCATAGACATAATACATACTCTAGAATAGATAGAGTGTACATAACAAAGGATTTAACCTCTAAATTAAATAAAGTCAAGACAATTTCATGTCTATTTTCGGACCATAACACCATAACGTTTGAGATATGTTTGAGACTTATGTTTCAAGAGAAGGATATCAGTAACAAGAATACCATCTTACATAACAAATCTCAAAGATTTTAAGGAATTTTATTTTAAAGAGACACAAACATTCCTAGATATCAATCTTACAAAAGATGTATCTGAAATATATATATGGGATGCATTGAAAGCATACCTATATGGAAGAGCGGTGGGATGGTATAAAAATAAACAAAAACAGTGGAATAAGGAATTAATGGAATTACAGTCAAAATTAGATAATTTAAAGCTTGATATTCAAAATGGAAACATCAACTTAATAAAAGAACTAGAAGATACTAATAAAAAATACTTAGAGACGCTACACCACAAAACAATGATCAACTTAGAAAAAATTAAACTATGTTACTATTCAATGAACCCTAAAAACCAACGAAGAAAAGCAAATAGGACTAAAAAGATTATTAAAACAAATCAAATCAAGGAAATACATAATACAGAAACCAAAAAGAAAGTATCTGATTTAGAAGGAATACTAGAAGCTTTTAGGCAATTTTTTCATAAACTTAATAATCAAAATGAGAAAACAGAAACACATTCAGTATTGAAAGCTTTTCTCAAAAACAATGCTAAAGTTAGGTTATTAGAGGAGCAGGTACAACTAATAGATAAACAAATAACAATGACAGAACTTAAAGCTGAAGTAAATAAGCTAAAATTAAACAAAGCTCCAGGTATGGATAATATCACCCCAGAAATGTTTAAATTACTATCAAATGAGGCTTTGCTGTTGTTATTGAATGTCTTTACATCAGTTAAAATGGTAAAGACATTCCTCCTTCTTGGAAGTACACATTAATATCGCCAATTCTGAAACAAAATAAAGATCCCAGTGAATGTTCATCATACAGACCCATTTCACTTCTTAATATAGATTATAACATTTTTATGGCAATACATGCTGCTCGAATAAAACAATTACTACCACTTTTGATAGAGGAGGATCAAACAGGTTTTATAAAAGATAGGAACACTTATGACAACATTAAAATAATTCTTTCCTTAATTGATTATATAATTGTCACAAAAAACAAAATGAATGTTATTAGCTTAGACGTAAATAACGCATTTGATTCAGTGAAATGGGATTATCTGTGGTTAGTTTTAGAAGAATATGGCTTCTCAAACAACTTCACTTTGTTAATAAAATCATTATATGAAAAATCATTGACTTATATAAAACTGGGATCTTGTCTGTCTAAATCTATTAAAATAACTAAGGGCACAAAACAAGGCTGCCCTCTTTCTCCATTATTGTTTGCACTAGTCATTGAACCCTTAGCAAATAATATACATTATGGATAAAAATATTGAAGGAATACAACTAGACAACAGCCTAGAGCTTAAAATTCAACTTTTTGCTGATGATATTTTAATTACCATAAAAATAATAATAGCAGTTTAAAAGCATTATGGGACTCAATTCAAAACTTTCAAAACTTTTAAAGTCTTGAATTTAATGAGAACAAAACAAATGTATTGCTTATAAATACTAATAAAAAAGATCTAAATAAAAATACCATAAATATATCTCTACTGATAATATAATTAAATACTTGGGAATTATAATAACTAACAACCTAGATACTACAATTGAAACAAATTATAAAGAGACCTTAAATAATATTAAAAATCTAATACAAAGATGGAATAAATTCTTCTTTTCAATGGAAGAAAGGCTTTATATAATTAAAATGATCATATTTCCAAAAATTCTTTATGTCATACAAGCTTGTTCTTTGCCACCAGCTAAATCACACCTAAAACAATTAAATGATTTAATGGTAAGATTCCTATGGTATCCAAAAAAAAACAAGGATAGCTATGAAGTATCATCTAGATGATTGGGATATAGGTGGCATAGGTTTACCAGACATAGAAATATATTTGCATTCATCCATTATTAAAACAATATCATTATGGCTAAATACAAAATATACATCAAAATGGAAGCTAGTTCATGAGAGAATCTGGTTAAAATCAAGATTTGTAGTAGCAAATAAGTATACAGATTTCATACCAAACAATTTTCTATGGCTGATGAAGGAATATATGATGATACATAAGAATAAAAATATAAGTTCCAAATACATTACTTATACATTCAAAATTTTCCAAAATCTTATTAATAGCAATCCTGATATTAAAGCATGGTCATTTCTTTTATATCCAGTAGCGTACACACAAGGTAATATAATAACATTTAATATGGAAGTAGTCAACATGCTTAAAGAAAAGGGATTAATATATTGGCATCAATTGCTAAACTCTGGAAAACCTCTGACAATAGACCAGATTAAACAGAAATTAAATATGGAAGACAGTTCGTGGTTACATGTACAAGAATTAAGACAGTGTATATATTAAGGAAACAAGAAACAATACAACCATCAATAAGACAAAATGTTCCTAACCTTATAGAACATATAATATTACTAATGAATCAACCCATTACTGGAAAGGGAGACTTATCATCTATTTATAAAACAAACAAAAAAATAAAAATGCATAATAATGGCAAAATATGGAATTATTATAGCTCAGTTAATGGACATGTGCCAAATGACAGAGATAAAAAACTAATTCTTCTCTCTCCAAAGCAGACATCACTTTCATTACATTGGAGACTTTTTACATGGCAATTCATACACAGATCTTATGTAACCCCTCATAAAATGGAACTTATGTTTAAGAAAAATATTGGCTTCTGGAGATGTGATTTATCAATAAAAGCAGACTGGCAACATATGTTCTACGAATGCCATTTGAATAAACCATATTGGGATAAAATAAATTATTTTCTGCAAATGGTATTCAATGAGCAATTCCAGATTTCCAAATCTATTATTTTGTTTAATGCACCTGCACCCAACTGTGTGCCAAGAACAGAATATGTAATCTTATGGACTCTCCTAACTATTGCAAGGAAGAACATTACATCAAACTGGAAATCCAAAGCTTCTCCAACTTTTAAGCAATTCATGAATATGGTGTCAGCAGTATCGCAATTGGAAATGAACACTATTAAAGGAAGAACTGAAAGAACTACATCATTATACGTAGCATGGCAAAAGGTAACTGAAATACTGGAGAAAAATGACTGCAGCAGATTATAATCAGGAAACAATTGTGTAGAAAGTCAATTATATGTCAACAATAGACACCCTTGTAAATACTTTATTTTGGTTTTAATGTTTGATATCTGTTTAGAGGTTTTAGCCTACCTTTTTAAATAATCTGTAAATACTTCATTGTCATAAATAACCTGCATTCATGTTTTCTTGTTTTTGGAAATGAATAAAAATATTTAAAAAAAAAAAAAGCACTGACATACCTTATATTTTTGATGCAAAAAAAATCTGTTTATCTATCTATCTATCTATATATATATATATATATATATATATATATATATATATATATATATATATATATATATATATATATATATATATATATGCATATATATATATACACACACACACACACACACACACACACACACATATATATATATATATATATATATATAGATATATATATATATATATATATATATATATATATACATCTATATATATATATATATATATATATATATATATATATATATATATATATGGATCTACTTCACATGATCGAACTTTTAAAAGTTCAAATGTTATATCGCCGAGACCATATGACTGAACTTTTAAAAGTTCAAACAATCTGAATGAAGATCTCCTTACAGCACGGAACAGGAAGATTTCACTTTTCTGCAATGTAGTGCGATCTCGGAGTTGGTATATTTAATTGGTGCGGAAAGTGGGGGGTGCAGGGGGGCTTGCCCCCCTGCTAGAATTTTTTTTTTTTTTTTTTATGTTTGAACTTTTGAATGTTCAATGTTATAGTCTCGGCCATATGCAATCCGAAAATCCATATATATATATATATATATATATATATATATATATATATATATATATATATATATATATCTTAGAACACAACCTAGAGCTGATTATTGAATTTCCTGTCTGCACTTAGTTTTAAAATCGTTTTTTTCTTAAAACTTGCATTTTATCTGTCTCTGGCCTAGCACTCAAGTGTGGGGTCATTTACTAAACTGTTCTAACTTGCTGATACTTGTGAACCTCTGCTTTCCTTAAAAAAACAAAAAAACAAAAAAATCTTGCTTTTTTCCCACTTTTCTGAGATTTAAAAAAGTTCAGTTACAGATTTGCTGTTCTGAACTATTTGTAAGTTTCTTGGAGGCCATTGTTTGCTTGGGCTAAAGGGAAGTCTCTGTGTTCATCAGTGGCAGTGATAAACATTGAGCAGCCTGCCTGCCCCTGTGAGAGTGGTTACAGCCTTGAAACTGTAGTTTTATTGGCCATTTTGGGTCAATTCCTAACTCCTTGATCTTCCTCTCTTAAAACCCGATTGCCTCACAGTTTTGGCATCTTTTTGGACTTGTTGACTGTTGGTGAAGCACCCATCAAGAGGAGAAAATGCTGAGAGAAGAAAGGAGCCACTTTTGAGATTTTAAGTATTTTGCTTCAGATTATTTGTTACGTTTTTCTGCATTGCCGCCTACTTTTGAGCATTTTCTGGCTTGTTAAATTTGATTTCTGTGTTGGTAACTGTATTCAGAACACAACCTAGAGCTGATTACTGAATTTCCTGCCTGCACTTATTTTTAAAATCATTTTTTTCTTAAAACTTGCATTTTATCTGTCTCTGGCCTAGCACTCAAGTGTGAGGTCATTTACTGCACTGTTCTAACTTGTTGATACTTGTGAACCTCTGCTTTCCCTAAAAAAAACAAAACAACAAAAAAATCTTGTTTTTTTCCTACTTTTCTGAGATTTAAAAAAGTTCAGTTACAGATTTGCTGTTCTGAACTGTTTGTAAGTTTCTTGGAGGCCATTGTTTGCTTGGGCTAAAGGGAAGTCTCTGTGTTCATCAGTGGCAGTGATAAACATTGAGCAGCCTGCCTGCCCCTGTGGGAGTGGTTACTGCCTTGAAACTGTAGTTTTATTGGCCATTTTGCGTCAATTCCTAACTCCTTGATCTCCCTCTCTTAAAACCCTCTTTTGCACGGTTTTGTGCGTTTTTGCACATAGCGCAACATTGGGCAGCGCCGCCTAATTGGGTTTAAACTATTCCTGGCTCCACAAAGTCTGCTCTTCACTTTTTCCCTTAGAACTGCTCTATCTCTCAAATTAAACACCATATTCTCATTCTAAGGCCCTTCACTGGTCCAAATAAGTAATTTTACAAGTTAGCACTAATAAACCATAAGCACTACTTACTCTTATACTCTCTACGATTACCTTGTCCCCTATTGGTCCATTTTAATTCAGTTCCCTATATTACTCTAGCATGTCCAATGGTCAGTCAATGGTTTCCTCTCCAGTCCAGCTGGAGAATCTGGGAATTTTGAGGCAATGTTACAACTGTCTCATGTACACGGACAACCCTCTCCTCCTCCAAACAGGTTCAACTATATGTGAGAGATGCAACCATATAGCCAAACTGGAGGCTGAGCTCTCTCATCTCAAAACTGGTGTAACCAGTCAGGAGGAGAAGGTAACCTCACACAACACAATTCCTGTATCACATAGTCCCACCACAACAGCAAACCAAACACATAAAAACACAAAAACATACTTGGAGGCTCTAAACAAAACTCTACCCAAGCAACAGAGACCTCCAAAGCAGACATCCAAGCAAACGCTACCCCAAAACAAAACACGTACAACACATAGCACACAAAGTCAGTGTGCCAAGCATGACATAATGGTTAAGGTGTTTACCTTGCAGACACAAGGTGCAGGGTTTGATTCTCACATGGGATAATTGGCTAGGCTTAAAATGGCCCACAAGGGCAGTTAGCCTCGTACTAACCTATGAACCTATGAACCTATATATATTTAAAGCTGAATAACACACCTGATACTCTTGTAATAGGTGACTCTATTGTCAGACACACTGATGTCCCACTCATCAGGCTGAATAAAGAGAAGGTCACAGTGAGCTGCCTGTCAGGCGCTAGGATCCGCCACATAACGCAAGCACTCAGGTCACTCCAAAGCAAATACAAATATGACTCAGTCATTGTACATGCTGGCCTGAATGACCTGAGACGTACCTCCCTCGACTACATGGAAAGAGACATAGAGGAGCTCTCTGATCATGTAGCCCAGGCCGGTATGATCCTGACCTTGAGCAGCATCTTACCCTCACCTAGAATGCCACAGTATAAAGACAAAATGATTGATTTTAACAATTGGCTAAAATTTTGGTGTCATTCAAAGGGGATCCAGTGTCTGTCAGCCTGGGATGACATGCTCGACAAGCCACATTGCTTCGCTAGGGACGGCTTGCACCTGTCACCCCTGGGCTTTCGGATATTGGAAAAGGCTCTTGGCACCCCCATAGTGCCTTTTTTAGGCAAGGCTCAAAAGTCAAACCCACCTCCATAGACAGCACAAGGAACAAGAAACTAAGGGTAATGCTGCTAAATGCCAGATGTCTTAACCTCAAGATGCATGCACTCGAAGCTCTCCTCAGTATGGAGAACATCGATATCTGTGCAGTGACAGAAACCTGGTTCAAGGCTCCAGAGAGCACCCCAGCACTACCAGGTTATACCTCATATCATGCTTTTCGGCCCCAAAACCCGGACCGAACCACAAAAGGAGGGGGAGTTTCCATATTTATCAAGGATATCCACACCTCCAGGTTAGTGGCCTTGTACGAAGTATCGGAGACCATCCATGTGCAACTGACAGTGGGCAAGACTGCTTTTCAGTTTATAGCATCCTACAGACCACCCTCTCAAAGTCAGGAATCCCACTCGGCTTTCCTGAAAACATTGAAGAACATGAAGATCTCTCTGAACACCATTATATTGGGCGACTTCAACTACCCAAACATAGACTGGGAGCATTACTCAAGCCCCAGCACCTTAGCCCAAAGTTTCCTGGAATTTATAAACTCAAATGCTATGGAACAACTAGTCACCACTCCCACAAGAGGGGAAACATACTAGACCTGATCATTACCAACATGGGGACTATATGCTCCATACCAGAAGTATATCCCTCATTGGTAAGATCAGACCATAAATTAATTTCACTGGATATCCACATCCCGATCCCACCCCCAGCCCAGAAAACCACAGTGAAAAACTTCTCAAAAGCGAACTTCACACTTCTCAAAACCAAAGTGGAATCCTTCAAGGCCCCAGGGCCAGTGGAAACTATGGCCCAAACTGCAGAATCCTATATAAATGCATTCTACAGACATCTCCAGGAATGCATGGATCATGCTATCCCAAACAAAATCAAGACCCAATCATCCAAAGGCAGGCGTCCAGTCTGGTGGACCCCAGCCATAAATAAACTGTACAACAGAAGGAGGAAGCTACTACATGATAGAGCAAAATCCCTAAAAGGGAAGGCATCTCTGATCAGTACTACCAAAAACTTACGATCCCTCATAAAATCCTCCAAGGCCAGCTTCGAGAGAAAAATTGCACAGGACACTAAAGACAATCATAAGGCTTTTTTCAGTTATGTTAGGAACCTAGGATGCAACTCCCAGACTTGTTCTGAGTTGATTCTAAGCGACAAAAAATACACTGAACCCACAGACATCACCAATATCCTGGCAGACAGGTTCAGTGCAAACTTCTCCACCCCCTCCCCCCAAAAGAGCAAGTATCTATCCCGGCAGAGTGCAGCCTCCCAAACACCTCTGATGCTCAGGTGAAGGCCGCCTCTCCAAAGCAAAAAACACTGCTTCCATGGGACCAGATGGCATCCCGGGTTGTGTCCTACATGAACTCCAAGAAGAACTAATCCCTCAAGTAAAACTGCTGTACAATCTCAGCCTCACTACAGAATATGTGCCCAAAGAATGGCGTACAACAACAGTGGTCCCACTCCATAAAGGTGGCACTTCTGTGGACCCTGGAAACTATCGCCCCATAAGCCTGACTAGCCTAGTCTGCAAGGCTATGGAGAGGATCATCATGGAACTCATAAACAAAGACATTGGGGACCTACAGACACTAGATCCTACCCAATTTGGCTTCATCAAGGGCAGATCCTGCCTTTTGAACCTGGTCGACTTCTTCAAAACAGTCACCAAGGCCATAGATGAAGGGAAGGTAGTCCACACAGCCTATCTGGACCTCGCAAAGGCATTTGACACAATACCCCACTCGGGCATCATAGATAAGCTATCCAGCCTAAATATAAACCCCTATGTCACAAGATGGGTCACAAACTGGCTCAAAGACAGAACCCACAGAGTCAGAGTTGCTGGATCCATGTCAGAGTCGAAACCGGTCGCAAGTGGAATCCCACAAGGTTCTGTCCTGGGACCTCTCTTGTTCGGTATTTACTTTTCTGAGGTACAGGCCAACGTGGGAGGACTATGGCTCACAAAGTTCACAGATGACTGCAAACTGGGTGCCATAATCGACTCTCCAGCTGACACAAACATCCTTCATAAAGGTCTCGCAGAGATGGATAACTGGTGCCAGAGCCATGGTCTAAAGCTAAATGCCAAAAAGTGTATAGTCATACCCTTTGGCAAAAACAATGTGCCCACAAATTACCACATAGGTGGTAACCCATTAAACACAGAGAAAGTAATTAGGGATCTGGGGACCCAAGTTGATAGCAATCTCTCCTTTGACAACCACATTGCCAAAGTGGTTAGAAAGACCTTCTACATAGCCCACCTCATCATGAAAGGATTC
>NC_056741.1:493827227-493994727 GCF_019279795.1 Protopterus annectens | reverse complement strand
GATTATTGTCAGCTAACAAAATGTTCCAATGCCTTTGTACACTGTTTATCAATAAATCAGTGTTTCTTCCATATGTCGTTGTTAGTCATGTAACAGGGCTTGGTCCTTGTTGTCTCCCCATGTATTTTAGTAAATCCTCCCTGTTGAGTGTTGCAGCCCAGTTGCTATCCTCTAAAACATACCCCATTTTGTAGCCCCTTTCCCAAAATCTATTAGTAAGATCCTTTTGAAAAACCTGAAAGGTAGAGTCATGTGAACAAATACGCCTCATTCTGATGAACTGAGATTTAGGAATGTTTTTGGTAATATGAGGTGGATGAAAGCTGAATGCGTGTAGGAGGGAGTTATATTGTGGGTATTTGTGAAACACCTCAGTACGTAGGGTGTTATCATCATTCTTGCTGACCAAAACATCAAGATATGTTATGTGTTCCGAATGGTAATCCACCGTAAACTGAAGACCCCATTTATTTTCATTCAAATATCCCACAAATTCTATTAGGTACTCCACATCTGAACTCCACACCATCCAGCAATCATCCAAATACCTCCTCCATATGTCTATTTCATCCAGGTATATGTTATGTGTTCCATCATATATAATATGTTCCTCCACGTATGCCATAAAGAGGTCTGCATAAATGGGGGCAAAGGATGCCCCCATAGCTGTTCCCTGCACTTGCCAGTAACATTGATCCTGGTAGAAAAAGACATTTTTGGTTAGCACATCTTCTATTTGACATATTAAAAAGGTGTTAAAGCCAGGTTAATACAGGTTAGATTGGTATAGCCAATATTCTATCGCATCCAGGCCAGCCCAGTGTGGGATGTTAGTGTAAAGTGCACATACATCAAGTGTACATAGCAGCCAATTTTATTCCAGGTGTATGTCGGAGATAATGTCCAAAAACTATGTTGTATCTTGGATACTAGATATAACCCATTTCAACAAGGATGGTAGATATTTGGTCTCCTCGGTGGATTGTAAAGATCTTTCTGGATCTTGGGTAGAAAGTATATGTATTGGCTATTAGGGTCCGAAACCGTAAGATGGTATTTCATTTTGTCAGTAATAATGCCCTCCTGTACAGCTAACTCCAAGAAGTCATCAATCTGGTTCTTGAACATAAATGTGGGGTCCAAAGGCATTTTAGTGTAGTGTCTACCATCCGTGAGTTGTTTGGATGCTTCAGCATTGTATTGTTGCCAATTCATAACTACAACAGCCCCACCCTTATCAGCAGAAAGGATCACCAATTCCTTATTAGTGACTAGTTCCCATAAGGCATCCATCTCAATCTTTGAGAGATTGTTTGCCTTGTTGGTAGTACCCCTAAAGTTGAAATGTAAATCTTTGAGAACACTATATTGGAAAAGTTGAACATTATGATGCATTGGTGGTACAAATTTAGATTTGTGGTATGTAAAGGCTATATCAGAATCAGAATAGGCAGTAGTATCATGAAAATGCAATCAAAGATTCAATAATCTACAAAAAGCCATAACATCCTTTGCTAAAATGTCTTCCGAAACAAAAAAAACAGGGATAAAATTGAGACCTTTATTCAATAAATTTGTTTGTGTTTCTGACAGAACAACATTGGAAATGTTTAGCACATTAGTATTATTACATACATTAATTTCCTGGTTAGTAGTTCCAAAAGCCCCTCCATGCTGTTTATTTTTGGAGTGCTTGCACCCTGCTCTTTTTTCTTGATGTACTTGTTTGGAGCTGTGCAGTTGCCCACGCGCAGGGACCCCATTTGTAGTGAAAAGGGTAAATTTCCCAATCCTTGCAATCACAATCTCTATTCAAAACTTCGAGCTTTCAAAAACTCGATCATATGGGCTTGACTATATGGAGTTCAAATTTCTGAAAACTTGATCAACTGATAGGGACCCAGACATAAACAAATATGCATGTACACATATGTGTGGGGGCATGGATGCTTTCAACTGTCCTACTGTCCCTGATTTTACTGAATGTCTCTGATTTCTTGCATCATATAGGTTCATAGGTTCATACTAGTCTATCTGCCCTAGGGCATTTATAAGCCTAGCCAGAGTGTGTTTGGCTTTCGTCACCCATTTTAAATGAATTTTGCTATGCCCTTTTTCGAGGTTAGTATACTGTGCCTCTGTCTAACAGTGACACAGAAGTGATACCCAGGGTAAACCTACTATCTCCCATTCACTCATCAAGATTCCTCTTGAAGAGAGTCAATGAGGGACTCTGCCTAACCTGGATTGGGATTTTATTCCAGAGTGAAGGGAGCCTCTGGGTTATGAATCTGTCCCTCCAGCATGTCCTGTTTATTTCAGTGCTGAGGTTGAAGTCTCTTGAGCGCGTAGCTCGATGGGATTTGGATTTTCTGAGGTGCAGCATGTCCATTAATTCCGGGTTGGACATGTCTTTATACATCAGGCACAGATCGCCTTTGAGCAGGCGGTATGCCACTGAGTAGAGCTGGAGTTTCTTTAACCGGGCAGCATATGGCATCTGTTTGAGCCCTTTGATCCTCTTGGTGAGGTACTTTTGGGGTCTTTCCAGTTGCTGCAGGTGTCTGGTAAGGTACATCCCAAAAGGGGCATTGTACTCAATTATGGGCCTGATGAGGGATGAGTAAAGAGGCACGATGACCTCCTCTGATCTAGATGTGAATCTCTTCATGATTAGGTGGGCTATATAAAATGTTTTTCTAACCACTTTGGCCATGTGGTTGTCAAATGAGAGATTGCTATCAACTTGGGTCCCCAGGTCCCTAATTACTTCTTCCATACTTAATGGATTACCACCTATGTGGTAATTTGTGGGCACTTTGTTTTTGCCAAAGGGGATGACTATACACTTTTTGGCATTTAGTTTGAGGCCATGGCTCTGGCACAAGTTGTCTGTTTCTTTGAGGCCCTTTTGTAGGATGCTTGTGTCGGCTGGAGAGTCGATTATGGCACCCAGTTTGTAGTCATCTGCGAACTTGGTCAGCCACAGTCCTTCCATGTTAGCCTGTACCTCCGAGAAATATATACCGAACAAGAGAGGTCCCAGGACTGAGCCTTGTGGGATGCCACTTGTAACTGGTTTGGAGTCTGACATGTTTCCAGCAATTCTAACCATGTGGGTTCTGTCCTTGAGCCAGTTTGCAACCCATCTAGTGACATAGGGGTTTATATTTAAGCTGGTGAGCTTATCTATAATGCCCGAGTGGGGTATTGTATCGAAGGCTTTTGCAAGGTCCAAGTAGGCTGTGTGGACCACCTTCCCCTCGTCAATGGCCTTGGTGACTGTTTCAAAGAAATTGACCAGGTTTAAGAGGCAGGATCTGCCCTTAACAAAGCCGAACTGGGTAAGATCCAGTGTCTGTAGGTCCCCAATATCTTATCCGTTGAGGCACCACCTTTGTGGAGAGGGACCACTGTTGCTGTACTCCACTCTTTGGGTACATATCCTGTAGTAAGGCTGAGATTGAACAGTAGTTTTATGTTTGGGTTTAGTTCTTCTTGGAGTTCATGTAGGACGCAGCCCGGTACACTGTCTGGTCCCATTGATGCTGTGTTTTTTGCTTTGGAGAGGGTGGCTCTTACCTGAGAATCTGAGATGTCAGGGGGGCAGCACTCTGCTGGGATAGATATTTGCCCTTTTGGTGGGGAAGGGGGGGAGAAGTTTTCGCTGAATCTGTCAGCTAGGATGTTGGCAATGTCTGTGGGTTTGGTGTATTTTTTGTCATTTTGGACTAATTCTGAGCATATCTGGGAATTCCCACCCAGGTTCCTAACATAACTAAAGAAAGCCTTGTGATTATCCTTAGTGTCCTGTGCAAATTTTCTCTCGAAGCTGGCCTTAGACAAGTGCCCGTAGTTTTTTGCTAATACTGATCAGAGATGCCTTCCCTTTTTGGGATTTTGCTCTATCATGTAGTAGCTTCCTCCTTCTATTGTATAGCTTGTTTATGGCTGGAGTCCACCAGACAGGACGCCTAACTTTGGAGGATTTGGTCTTGGTTTTATTTGGGATTGCATGATCCATGCATTCCTAAAGGTGTTCATAGAATGTGTTTATAAAGGATTCTGCTGTCTGGGACGTATTTTCCACAGCCCCAGGGGCTTTGAAGGATTCTACCTCAGTTTTGAGGAGTGTGAAATTTGCTTTAGAGAAGTTTTTCACTGTGGTTTTCTGGGCAGGGGCTGGGGTCGGGATGTGAATATCTAGTGAGATTAGTTTATGGTCTGATCTTACCAGTGAGGGATACACTTCTGGTCTGGAGCATAGAGTCCCCAGGTCCAGTATGTTTTCTCCTCTTGTGGGAGTGTCAACAAATTGTTCCATACCATTTGAGTTTATAAATTCTAGGAACCTTTGGGCTAGGGTGTTGGAGCTAGAGTAATGCTCCCAGTCTATGTTAGGGTAGTTGAAGTTGCCCAATATAATGGTGTTTGGAGAGACCTTCATATTTTCCAGTGTTCTCAGGAAGGCCGAGTGGGGTTCCTGGATTTGGGAGGGTGGTCTGTAGCAGGCTATAAACTGGAAGGCAGTTTTACCCACTGTTAGCTGCACATGGATAGTCTCTGATGCTTCGTGCTGTGCCACCAACCTGGAGGTGTGGGTATCTTTGACGAATATTGATACTCCCTCTCCTTTTGTGGTTCGGTCCAAGTTTTGGGGCCAAAAAACATGGTATGAGGTATAACCTGGTAGTGCTGGGTGCTCTCGGGAGCCTTGAACCAGGTTTCTGTTACTGCACAGATATCGATGTTCTCCATGCTAAGGAGAGTTTTGAGTGTGTGCATCTTGAGGTTTAGACTTCTGGAGTTGAGTAGCATTACTCTTAGATTCTTATCCCTTGTGATACCTATGGAGGTGGGTTTGTCTTTTGAGCCTTGCCTAAAAAAGGCACTATGGGGTGGCAAGAGCCTTTGCCAATATCCAAAAGCCCAGGGGTGACAGGTGCAAGCCGTCCCTAGCGAAGCATCGTGGCTTGTCGAGCATGTCATCCCAGGCAGACAGGCATTGGATCCCCTTTGAATGACACCAATGCTTAAGCCAATTGTTGAAATTGATCATCTTGTCTTCATATTGTGGCATCATTCTTGGTGAGGGTAAGATGCTACTCAAGGTCAGGGTCATACCAGCCTGGGCTACATGCTCAGAGAACTCCTCTATGTCTCTTTTCATGTAGTCCAGTGAGGTACATCTCAGGTCATTCACACCAGCATGGACAATGACTGAGTCATATTTGTACTTGCCTTGGAGTGACCTGAGTGCTTGTGTTATGTGGCGGATCCTAGCGCCCGACAGGCAGCTCACCGTGACCTTCTCCTTGTTCAGCCTGGTGAGCAGGACATCAGTGTGCCTGACGATAGAGTCACCTATTGCAAGTGTATCAGGTGTGTTGTTTAGCCTTAAGGGCTGTGACTGTTCGGCACACTGACTTTGTGAGCTATGTGTTGCATGTGTTTTGTTTTGGGGTAGCGGTTGCTTGGGTGTCTGCTTTGGAGGTCTCTGCTGCTTTGGCAGATTTTTATTTAGAGCCTCCGAGTATGTTTTTGTGTGTTTATGTGTTTGGTTTGCTGTCGTGGTAGGTCTATGTGAGACTGGAATTGTAGTAAGTGTGGTTTCTTTCTCCTCCTGACTGGTTACGCCAGTACTGAGTTGAGAGAGTTTAGCCTCCAGTTTGGCTATATGGTTGCATCTCTCACATGTGTTGGAATTTGTTGGGAGGAGGAGAGGGTTGTCTGTGTACATGAGGCAGTTGTAACATTGCCTCAAGATTCCCAGATTCACCAGCTGGACCGGAGAGGAGATTGACAACTGACCTTTGGACATGCTAAAATAGTATTGGGAATTCCTTTATAATTGAAAAAAGGGCCAATGGGGAACAAAGTACTCAAGGGGAGTTTGTGAGGGTGTAGTGCTTTTAATTTTTTAGTGCTGACTTATATAATTGCTTTAGTGAGCAAGTGCCAGGCGTTAGAGTGGGACTAGGGTGTTTATTATGAGAACTAGATCAGTTCTAAGGGAAAAAGTGAAGAGCAGACTTTGTGGAGCCGAGAATGGTTTAAACCCAATTAAGTGGTGCTGCCCGATGCTGCGCTATGCGCAAAATTGCGCAAAGCTGCGCTAAAGTGGGTTTTATACAGGGGGACTTGAAAGAGCTAAAAATTGGCCCAAAATGGCCAATAGGCTACCAGATTATTGTGCTGGGAACACTCCTCCAGGGATAGATAGGCTGCTCACTTGAGTGTGTAACCTCAACAGGTAAAAGCAACAAACAGGACAAACTTTAAAAGTGCAGGTGCAAAAACAACTTTAAACAGTTTAAAACAGTTCAAGAAGCAGAAATACTTGCTGTTTAGCTAGATCGGACAGTCGCCCAGGTAGTAGCAGGAAAACAAACACTTTTATCAGGTTAGCAGTCACTCTTTAGCCTCTCTGCTTCTAGCACCACTCTGCAGGACCACAAGGAGCTTGGCTGAGTAGTAACAAGCGCAAAACTCACGCCAAAGTGGGTTTTATACAGGGGGACTTCAAAGAGCTAAAAATTGGCCCAAAACGGCCAATAGACTACCAGATTCTTGTGCTGGGAACACTCCTCCAGGGATAGATAGGCTGCTCCAAGCTCCCCACTGCCACTGGTGAACAAAGAAGCCTCCCTTTATCCAAGAAAGGAAATGGGCAACACAGGAACTTTCCAAAAGTCCAGAATACAGCAAAGCCTGTATTTGGACTACTCTAGGTCAGGAAAGATGGAAAACAAGGATAATTTTTTTTTAATGGCCTTTTCCATATAAAGTTTGTGTTGTTTTTATGGCAAGTGACTGAGGATTGCAGTTACTAAATAAAAATGACAGAGTTTCAGACTTAGCCTTCAAAAACATGCTAATGCAAAGCATTTCATTCTAGCATGTTTCTAAGGATATAAAGGCAATAACTGTCATTGATTTGGCCCTTTGTGTCCCATTACAGTTTAATCTTTTCATTGATTCTGGAAATAAGAGGTGCAGATATGTATGTGTGTGTGTGTGTGTGTGTGTGTGGGGGGGGATTGCAGAGTGTTGCATGTTGTATTCTGATAGCAGAGAAAATAAATTCCACAGAGGTTGTCTGCACAAGAAAATGATTGTCACCATTATTTGTTCACATTAAACAGTCATTCATATATCTTTAGAGAAGTAGTGTGCATTTGTGTGAAGCATCCTGGAATACTTTACTGTGGGTGTATTAGCATAATCAGATATCTGAGGTATATATGTTCAATAAAGTGGGTGTAATTGATGAGGTTTTGGTATTGTCTGTGATAAAAATGACTAAGTGTCTGTTTAGAAGTTCCAGTGTATCTAAAAAGTAGCAAGTTCATCAAAATCTTTTTTTTACTTTCCATTTCAATGAAACATCAACATTCTAAATGTTAGACAAAATTATAATGTTTTATGAAAATCTTTTGGTTAAAAATAATTTGAAACACAAAGATTCTTTGTTGAAGTTTATGTTTAGTCTAAAAATATTATTGCAATTAACTTTTTTAAACTTTAAATCAATAAAAATATTTGAAAAGAGAGTACATTCTAATTAATAAATGCACTCGTGGTGGTTAGGGCAGGATGTGTATAATAGTAAATGGTCAGAGTAAGAGTGTTGCATTGAAAGATGTTGCCGTATGTCAGTGTTTGGTATTCTGGTTGAGTTTTTAGCTGTGGTTTGCTTAATTTGGAGTCTGAATGTAGTCCCTGTCTTTGTGTGGCTTTTATCCATGTACTTTGATTTCTTCTGCCAGACCCTTAGCTTTATAATGTATACTTCTGGCCATTTGTATTTTTGATTTCACCCTAATCTAACACCAAAGGGGTACACAGGAGGAAATCATTCTTTCTGGAAGGGAAGGAAGGCAGGGACTTCTCCTATACAGGATTTATATATCCTTGCATTTGTCTCCCAAGTTTATTGGGGAGCTACTTTTTTGCAGTGTCAGTGGTGCAAAATATAATACACTTGCCTTTGTTGCAGAAGGCTGTGGGTTTTTATTCCCATACCAGGTAGATCAGTTACTGACACTGTAGTTCAGCACAAGGCGGGTGCTGAACTCCTGAGTGTGCTGTCTTTCTTATGAGATATTAAACCTAGACCCCATCTGCTTGACTTGGTAGTAGCTCAGATGTATGCAAAAGATCCCATGGCACTTATCAAAAAGAGTATGAAAAGTTCCTAATGCTTTGGTTAAATTTCCCCTAGTAGTATAAATACCACCTTGGTCTCTTTTGAAAAAAAAAGATGCTAGTAGCCTAGTGGGACTAACCCAGTCAACAGAGGATAAATACAAAATAAAAATTGTTAGCTTTGAACATTAAGCTTTAGACAGCATTTTTCTTTCAAAGAAAAAAACAATAAGATTGAATTTTTGTTCAGGCCATATTGAATCAAAAGGTTGTAAGAAGCTTTAAGATGCACCTCAGAGTATCTAGAGTCCTTTGACTTCTTGTGGTGGATCCCTGGTTTAATTCAGTTGCATCCTCCAGTCTTATTATTAAAGAGTTTTGGCTAATTAGTATGTCTTAAAGCATGGGGATAACTACAAAGTAAGATAAAGTGTGAAAAAGGAAGAAAGACACTATCTGTCTGGATGATGTGGGGCTGGGGCTGGTATAATGAGAAACATGCAAGGGGCACTGGGGAAGTGTATGGGAGACTAGTGTCCAATGGGGGGGGGGGTGGCATGATGTATTTGTCCATTTTGCCTGAGATTGACCTTATTGATTGCAAGTCAGATATCTGAGGTGTATATAGTCAGCAAAGACACTATAATGGGTGGGTGCATACTGAGTTAGTCTGTGGATGAAAGTGAATGACTGTATGTGTTGACTGATTACAAGTAACGGTCATTGACATGCTGTTCTACAGCCCCACCCATTCCAGTTATCTCACCTAGTCACTTGTTTCCTTTGCTTTGACGTCAGCAGTTGCCACTGCTAGTGTGTAATAGAAGAATGATGAAGAAGTTGAAAAGTGAAGTGTACAAAATAATGGTATGACCACTACTTTTGCACAGCACAGATACTTTGGCAGTGAAGAAAGAGCAGTTGTGGAAGCTAGAGGTAATAGGTTCATAGGTTCATAGGTGTGTACTAGGCTAATGGCTCTAGAGCCTTTAAAAGCCTAGCCCATAGGATTACCCTGGCATTGTGCCACCTGACCTTAGTTTCCAGTGCCTCTGTCGAGTAGAGCCACTGGAGTGATCCCCAGGTGAATTTTCTATTTCCCATCCACTCATCAAGATTTCCCTTGAAGAGGGCCAGTGAGGTTCTCTGTTTGACATGTATGAGACGTCTGTTCCATAGCATGGGCAGTCTTTGGGTTACGAACCTGTCCCTCCAGCACATTCTGTTGATTGTCGTAATGAGGTTGAGGTCTCTAGAGCATGTGATGTGGAGGGATTGAGATTTCTTTAGATGTAGCATTTCTAGAAGAGCTGGGTCAGACATGGCTTTGTAAGTCAAGCAGAGATCGCCTCTAAGTAGGCAACATAAGACAGAGACTAGTTGGAGTTTTTTTAGTCTGTCCATATAGGACAAGTGTTTAAGGGCTAGGATCCTGTTTGGGAGGTACTTCTGCAGCCTCTCCATTTGTTGCAGTTGTCTAGTGAGGTACATGCCAAATGGGGCATTGTACTCGATGATTGGCCTAATGAGGGAAGAGTAGAGGGAGACAATGACCTCTTTCTTCCTGGATGCAAAACCCTTAGTAATAAGATGTGCCACATAGAAGGACTTTCTGACCACAGTGGCAGTGTGGTGGTCAAAAGAGAGGTTGCTGTCAACCTGTGTTCCCAGAACACTTATAATGCCTTCTGTATTCAGTGGACTACCATCAATGTGATAGTTCATGGGAACTGGATTTTTCCCAAAGGGAATGACGACACATTTTTTGGCATTGAGTTTAAGGCCATGGTTCTGACACCAGTCGTTGGTCTCCATGAGGCCTTTCTGTAGGATGTTAACATCACTTGAGGAGTAAATAATGGATCCCAACTTGCAATCGTCTGTGAACTTTGTCAGCCAAAGTCCCTTTGTGCTGAACTGGACTTCTGAGAAGTAGATACCAAACAGAAGAGGACCCAGGACCGATCCCTGTGAGACTTCACTCGTGAATGGTAGGCAGTCTGACTTGGAGTCAGCTACTTTCACACTGTGGGTTCTATCTCTGAGCCAGTTTGCAACCCCATCTAATGATATAGGGGTTGATGCCTAGCTTAGTGAGTTTTTCTATGATTCTTCAGTGGGGAATGGTATAAAAGGCCTTGCCCAGATCAAGGTAGGTTGTATGAACCACCTTGCCTTCATCCACAGCTCTGGTGACTCACTCAAAGAAGTTGACCAAGTTGAGCAGGCATGATCTACCCTTCATAAAACCAAACTGTGTGGGATCCAGAGATTGGAGATTCCCTATATCCTTGTTTATTAGTTCCATGATGATGATTTCCATAGCTTTGCATATCAGACTTGTCAGGCTAATGGGGTGATAGTTCCCAGGGTTTGTAGTTGCTCCTCCTGTGTGGAGAGGGATGGCTATAGCAGTGTGCCATTCGGTAGGATAAAGCCTGAGGTGAGGTTGTGACTGAACAGGGCACACAGATTAGGTGCCAGTTCATTCTGCAGTTCATGTAGAACACAGCCAGGGATATTGTCAGGTCCAATAGAAGCTGTATTCTTGACCTTGGACAGTACTGTTTTAACCTGTGCAGCAGTAATACTGGGTGCCTGACAATCTATTGGTATTGTGATTGGTCCTTTGGAGAGAGGGGTAAAGTTGGTGCGGAATCTGTCAGCTAGTATATTGGCAATATCTGTTGGCTTGGTATAGGGGGTGCCATTGTGCAGTAGCTCAGAGCAAATCTGGCTATTGTCATGGAGGTTCTTTACATAACCATAGAAGGCCTTGTGGTTGTCTTTACTATCTGCTGCAATTCTTTTTCATAGCTAGCTTTAGAGGATTTGATGAGGGATCTCAAGTTTTTGTTGAGGATGATAAGGGAGTTTTTCCAGTCCTAGGACTTCACTTTATTCCACATCAGTTTCCTTCTTCTGTTGTAGAGTTTGTTTATGGCATAGGACCACCAGATTCCCTTCCTTTTTTTGGAGGAGAGCGTCTTGGTTCTATTTGGTATGGTGAGATCCATGCATTTGTGTACATGTTCGTACAGTGCATTGGTGTATGATTCAGTGGTCATGCAACTATTCTCCATTTGCATGGGTGCCATGAAGTTAGCCACCTCTGTTCTTAGGAGCCCAGAGTTAGCTTTGGAGATGTTTTTCATGGTGGTTACCTTTGCAGGGGTGGGGGGTGGGAGGGATGTGGATTTTCAAACTGGTTAGCTTGTGGTCGGATCTAACCAGGGAGGAGTTGACTATTCATGTAGAGCAATGTTCACCCATGTTAGTAATGACCAGGTCAAGGATGTTGCTACCTCTAGTGGGGGTAAGAACAAGCTAGTCCAGGCATTGGAATTAATGAATTCCAGGAAACCTTGGGTAAGTGTATTGGTACATTTGTAGTTTTCCCAGTTAATGGAGTGGTAGTTGAAATCACCCAGTATGAGTGTGTTAGGTTGGACCCTAATATTCTCCAGGGTGCTTAGGAGTGTGGAGTGAGTGTCTTGGGACATGGTTGGGGACCTATAACAAGCTACAGCCTGAATCACTGTCTTACACAATGTTAGCTGCACCAGAAGTATCTCTGATGTGTTATGATAGGCTACCAGTCTGGAGGTGTGCGCATCCTTTATGAATATGGAAACACCACCACCTTTGGAGCTTCGGCCCAAGTTCTGGGGCTAAAAGGTGTGGAATGAGTTATAGCCTAGTAGTGGATGGGTGCTTTCTGCTGCCTTGAACCAGGTCTCCATTACAGCACAAATGTCAATGTTTTCCATTTTAAGGAGTGCTTTGAGCGAGTGCATTTTGAGATTTAGACTTCTAGTGTTGAGCAGCATGACCCTCAGATTGCATTTGTTTGTAGCTGTTACAGTGGTAATTTGGTTTTTGGAACATTGCCTAAAAATGCACTATAGGGGTGGCAAGAGCCTTGGCCAGTATCAGGAAGCCCGGGGTGACAGATGCAGGCCATCTCTGGCAAAACATCGAGGTTTGTCAGTCATGTCATCCCAGGCAGACAGATACTGGATCCCTTTAGAATGACACCAGAAACTTAGCCAATTGTGGAAATCAATCATTTTCTGCTTGTACTGTGGTGTCATTCTGGGTGATGGTAGTATGCTGCTCAGGGCTAGGATTGTAACCGCCTGGGCTACATAATCCGAGAGCTCCTTAATGTCTCTTTTCATGTAGTCCAGGGAGGTACATCTCAGGTCATTCACACCCACACGTACAATGACAGAGTCATATTTGTACCTGTTGTTGAGGGACCTGAGTGCGGGTGTTATATGGTGGATCCTGGAACCTGACAGGCACCTGACTGTTACTTTCTCCTTATTCAGCCTAGTGAGTGGGACATCAGTGTGCCTCACTATTGAGTCACTTATGACTAGTGTGCTGGGCATGCTGTTTTGCCTTAGGGGCTTTGGTTGAGTGACACACTGTTTAGGAGAGTTATGTGTTTCCTGATTAATGTTGTGTTGTGGAGTGCTTTTCTGCCTTGGAGGTCTCTGCTGTTTGGGTAGATTTTTATTGAGAGCCTCCATGAAGGTGGCTGTGTGGTTTGAGTTTTTATGTGAAGGCAGTGCTGGTGTGAATTCTAGAGGGCTATGTGTTCCATGTGGTTTGGTGCAAGTGTTGACCTTCTCCTCTTGACCAGCTATTCTGGTCTTGGCTGGAGAGTGTGTGGCTTCCAATTTGGATATATAAGTGCATCTCTCACAAGTTTGAGTGTTGGGAGGAAAGAGGAGAAGGTTTCGGTATACATGAGGCAGTTGCTACATTGCCTCAGGATGCCCAAGTTCACCAGGTTAACAGTAGAAACCACGGGGAACTAACCTTTAAACATGCCTGGAAGGGTGGGCATTAATAATAAGTACTGGAGCTGTTTCCTTGTAGAACATTTAGTGCTGGTAGCACTTTTGTGCACTACAATAATTGCTACAAGAAGTCTGGTATGGTAAAGAGCTAGACTAATAAGCTAGTAAAAGTGCAGGAGAGGAGAGAATAGATCTAAGGGAAAAATTGAAGAGCAGACTTTGGCACCTCTCAGAAACTTACAAACAGTTCTGGATACAGCAAATCTGTATCTGGACTAGACTAGTTACAGGAAAGGCGGGAAACAAGTGCAACATGGTCTTTTAAACCAGAAAGTTGAAGGATATGGATAAACTGCCCAAACGGCCAATAAACTACAAATTCTAGGCCAGAAACCACACCTCTTGTGGTAGATAGGCTGCCTAGTGTTTATCACTCCCACTGATAAGCTAGAAGGTTTCCCTCCAACACAGATGAAATGCCTGAATGGGTGGAAGGATGCACATTGAGGAAGACAAGAAGAAATGAGGACATCAGACCAGAAGTCAGACTAATCCCAGTTGCTGGGAAGGTGAAGCAGAGCAGGTTGTGGTGATTCCTGCACATGCGCACAAAAGCAGATGATTTAGTGAAGACAATTTGGGAGATAGAGGAGGAAAGCAAGAGGAAATCATGACATCACATTAAGAGATGGATGGACTGCCTGAGAGAAGACCTACAATTGTCAGGTATGACTGTTGAAGAAGGCAGGAAAAAGGGAGTTGATGATGATCTCATTGCCACTGTAAAAGAGAAAGCAAGAGGAAATGATGACATCCAGCCTTAGATAAAACTTTAGTTTTGTAGACAGAAAATTAAAGTATCACAAGAAATTACTATTTATTTTAAAACAAATGGTCTTTGAGTACAAGAAGGAAATGGGAACCACATACAGCCCAGTCTGTATGAAAATTACCATAATTGTGACTGGAGCACCCAGTCTATGCATTGTTTTGGATTGCTAACTTATTTTAATGAAAATAAAGAAAAAAACAAATAAAGCCTGTCAGTAAACATTACTAGTTGACTTGATATAAACTGAAAAATAAAATCTATTACTTAACATTACTTTGTCCCTTGAAATAAATTGCATATGTACAAACCTTACTTCACCCAGAAAAAATAATTCTTCCATATACAGCAGAAGACTCAGTGATTTGCAAAGGAAAAAGTACTTTGATCTCTAAATCTCTAGTCAGGCAAGAAGCAACTGTATGGTTCAATAAAAGAAGCTCCATTCATACTTCAGCAATCACAGTAGAAGAAAATACACTACATAGGTGTTTTATTTAGATATAAACTACTAGGAGGGCTAATACTAGAAATGGGTCATAATAAATTAATTATCTGAACAAAATAATATATAATTATCAAATGTGAAAACTGCCACAGGGCGAGTAGGAAATATATAAGAAAATTTCCCATTACTTCCGAGTTTCTTTTTGAATGTTGTACAAGAACATGAGGTCCCAACAACCTATAAAAAGCAGGTATCAAAAACACAACAATGCAGAAGTTTCATGATGTTTATCTCCCCTTTAGCTACTCTGTCAAGTATAAGACAGAATATGTATATTTTGTGTTTAAAGTGTGTTTTTAATGCAGTATTGGTACCAGTGATACCGTAGTTTTCATCTTTGGAATGATGGCTTCAGATTCAGAGAAAATATGAGATGTTTTTCAAGGAGCAGAAATAGTGTAAGGGGGACACTTCATGGATGTTAAGCCTTAACCCAATGAAGACAGCAGTCAATGAACGGTTATGAGATTATAGGAAACATTTACAGAGGGTGCCATGGATGTAGTCAGCAGATAAATGTTCAGTCTGGATTTATGAATCATTATTTTCCATCACAGGCCTATAACCCTAAACAAACCAAAACAACTTCTTCTGCCTTCTTCATGATCATGTCCTACATTTCCCTCACATTTTGAAGCATCAAATGTGTCATTTTATCTTCATTATCTCTCTTTATGCTCCTAACCAACTCCACACCTCCATTCATCTTCCCACTCAAGCTGTCCCATATCTTATCAATGGACATCAAATACATAATTTCTTAGAATTTTATTTGCCATACTATCATGTATGCACTCAAATCATGTAATTATTTTACCATGACACAACAGATTTCAGTTTCAATCTAATTATTTATTTTATAATTACAGGTTGGAAATATTATTGCTTGTTGTTTCTCACTGATAATTTCATAATGTTTGGAAATACTTATAATTTGTAACTTTAAAATTGGAGCTTTTCTCCCTGGGCCTCCACTAAAATGGGTTGCTGCTCAGATTATCCCAGTCAACAAATGTATTTATGTAAGTAAATAAATTATGCTAAACATTATGACTCATCTGGGAATGATTCGTTTGAGTTTCTGAAGGGAAAAATATTATATGAAAACATTTTAGAATAGAGTGTCTGCTGTAGCAAATAAATCCATAGTCAAATAATTTATATGGAAAAGAAGCTGGTTACATTGGAAGATAAAGCTATGTGTAGAAATGTGAACATCAGTTGTAGAAGGTAAAGAAAGATTTGTCTGTTTGGAGTTTTTAATAATCATGATAGCACAATGGACTAAATTCTTCAAGAGTTTGCTGGGTTTTCAGAAACTATATATCCTGCTGTCTTTAGTGGGTGACAGGGCTTATGGCTGACAGGGAGTGATTCTGGTTTAGTTTGATTTTGTATGAAAAACAACACATTTTCGCCTGAATTTAGTAATATTAAATGAAGATAATGGTTGATGGTAGACCAGTGTTCATGGATCAGGATTGCTCAGAGTCTACCATGTAGCAGTGGGAACATTTATTTTTAGTTGCCTTAAATGCATGTCAGTGGTTCAAGTTAAGATAAAGATTAGCATTTCCACTGATTCTGAAAATATTTTCCAGTAGGGATACAGCTTTTCAACTCCTCCCAGTTGGAGATTGGTAGGCTACAGGATTTGCTGCAATCTTTTGATTATGTGAGAAAGTTGTGGTTATGGAACAGAATAAAGGTAATAAATGCCTAGATTTTGCTAAACTAGATGCAAGAATGAGAGCAAGAGCCCAATCAATGAGGTCAGGCAGTTATTGCATGTATATTAGGAAATATGTAATGGGAAGAGACATGACAATTGACAACTTGAGTAGGCTTTGAATTATGCCAACAGTATGGTAATGGAGGCTGAGCACAGTGTAGTGATGGGTAGTATGCATAATGGGGATGACATGTTAATGCCTTTCACCTCTACTTTACTATTTGGAGTACAGCTATCGGGTAATTAGTTTGAGGTTCCTGAAATGAAAGTCTTCAAATGGAGCAAAATGGTACTTGAGTAGCAACAGATTTCAGACTGTGTAGCTTTACAGAGCTTGCAAATATTAACAGAAACTGGAGGCTCACATATAAAAGAGTTTTTTTAATGGAGACAAATTGGCACTTGACTAGTGGCATAACTAGATTGTGTGCATTTTGAGTCTGTATTTTTTAATCTATTTTGGGCTGTATGCAAAGTTATACTTGCATTGTTAGTAAAAAGGGGAACTTTTGAACACAAATGCCTGAAAGACTTAACATGGGGACTGATGTTCAAGGTGGGTGTAGCTGTTATTATTGTCTGTTCAGTATTTCTTGATATTTTAAATTTATAAAAATTACCTTTCAAAATACTGTATGTCAATAATATCATTATTCTAAATTCCTGTTTTATGTAAGGATTTGTTATAACTATTTCCATATGAAAAGAGATTTCAAATGTAACACTGATGTTTAAAATGTTGGGATATACCGTGTCACATTATTTTTGAACCACCATCCTACCTCATTCTTTGTTCTAAAAGTTCTTTCATGAGTGATTTTAAAATGTCTTACAATTATTAAAATTATGATACACATTATGTTATCTGTTCTATAGCTATTGCAAGACAGAACAAAAAGTAGTATGGTAATAAAATACCATTGAACCATGATTAATAATATGTTAATAAATAAAGAAGTTTATGTTATTAATTGGTAAGTTGAGGTCTGTCAGGGGCTCCTTTGTTATATGATATATTATATCAAATGAATTTTTACATTATTCAGAGCAAGATCTGATATGGAAGGCATATTAAGAGATTGTAAAGAAGTTTAAGAAGGTTCATAAGTAGTTACTGGGCATGCTGTCCAGGAGACCATTAAGGAGCCTGCTTCAACGCCCAATTGCCCCAGAGTAACATCTGGTTAAGTGACTTACTCAAGGTCATGCAGTAAGCAAATGAAGGTGGAAAGATTCAAATGCTTTACCCTTGTCACAGGAAGCAGCTCAATAATAAGCCAGAGTTTTAGTCCTCTGCTCTAACTGCCAAACTGTGCAACAGGAGATTTTGACCACAACGTGAAAGCTTGTGAGATAGAAACCTGATGAGATTTATATGATTAAAGACTATAATAGTGCTAGCAGATAAACATCTATATTGGACATAGGAGCCAATAAATCTGCGACTAAGTGGGTATTAAATTAAAAGGGTCATGTTTGTTTAGAAGTAGTTTTATGAGTAACCACTTATTTTTTATTCAAAAGAGGATTTCGGTGTACCGTTATATGTGAAGCTGTACTAAATATGAACACAGCATTTTATAGACTGGTAGAAATGTTTTGATAGAAAACTTGATGGGAAATGTAACAAACAGACATTTAATTCCACCTGCTGCCACCAAATTATATATGATGCACAGGGGCTAAGTCCTCCCAATTCATTCCACTACTGCCAATAATTATGATGGTATGGGCTCAGATTTCTACCTCTGGCTCTGCATAGCTTATGAGGGGTAATTGCCCTTTGCTACCTTAAGTAATAGCCAACACCTGCCACACCCCTCAAAAAAAACTTTACATTGTATAGTGTTATAAATATTCTACATAACAAGAAAAATCAGTCTGGAATTCTTTAGGAAGGTAACAATTTATAAAGTATAGCTGCAGAAACTATCCATCATTTCAGAACAAAGGCAATACTGAATATTTGTAGTTTTTGTTGCATTTTTCTTTTATCTATGCCTATAAAACATAACATATTTGGTTAAAACAAAAGCTGCATTGTCCACTCACATATCTTTTACAACTAAACTAAAGGTTTATGCTTAAGGTTTACAACACTCTTTTAGTATACAGCATGTCTTAGGCTCATAGGTGAATACTAGGCTAACTGCCTTGAAGGGCTATTCTAAGTCTAGCCAATAACCTGATATCAGAGTCCAACACTGTACCTTGTGTGTAAGAGATGAAGACCTTAACCATTATGTCAGACTCAGCCAACTAAACATTAGGGTTGTCTGGGTCTTAGGAATGCTAGCTGAAGTCTGAGGAATGAAGCTTAAGAATTTAACTCAAATGTTCAGGCATGCATCTTACATTCAAGATGGTTCTCTTTCTGAAATCCATTTTTGCTTTTCAGAAAGCAACACTTTTCCTAATGGCACCCCCCTGTAGCACTGTAAATACCACCTATCATACTTCAGTCTTATTGAGCCTTTCATATTCTACATCACAGTTATCCATTACCTAATTTCAAACATTTTTAGATTCAGAAATGACCATAGGCATACTAATTTCAGTAGTCATTCACAACCATTGAATAATACTTCTGACACTGAAAACAAGCATACCTATAGAAGCTTAAATAATATCAAATAAAGTTAAATATTTCAAAATACTTCTGCCTCATCCTGAAAGCAAGCTGTTAAGTTATGTCACTCAGGAGGTCTCAGGTGGGAGTATTATTGCTTTATCAGATACTTCTTGAAAAATTCTAAGTGACTTCTGACACTATTTTCTGAGACTATTTTTATACAGAATACATTAACAACATATGTACCCTATGAGAGCGCATATGCCCCCTTAGATGCCAGTATGAAGTCTAGGTTCATAGGTTCATAGGTTCATACTAGGCTATCTGCCCCAGGGCATTTATAAGCCTAGCCAGAGTGTGTTTGGCTTTTGCCACCCATTTTAAATTAATTTTGCTATGCCTTTTTTTGAGTTAGTATACTGTGCCTCTGTCTAACAGTGACACAGAAGTGATAGCCGAGGTAAACCTGCGATCTCCCATCCACTCATCAAGATTCCTCTTGAAGAGAGTCAATGTGGGACTCTGCCTAACCTGGACTGGGATTTTATTCCAGAGTGAAGGGAGCCTCTGGGTTATGAATCTGTCCCTCCAGCATGTCCTATTTATTTCAGTGCTGAGGTTCAAGTCTCTCGAGCGTAGCTCGATGGGATTTGGATTTTCTGAGGTGCAGCATGTCCATTAATTCCAGGTTGGACATAGCTTTATACGTCAGGCACAGATCACCTCTGAGCAGGCGGTATGCCACTGAGTAGAGCTGGAGTTTCTTTAACCGGGCAGCATATGGCATCTGTTTGAGCCATTTGATCCTCTTGGTGAGGTACTTTTGGGGTCTTTCCAGTTGCTGCAGGTGTCTGGTAAGGTACATCCCAAAAGGGGCATTGTACTCAATTATGGGCCTGATGAGGGATGAGTAAAGAGGCACGATGACCTCCCTGATCTAGATGTGAATCCCTTCATGATTAGGTGGGCTATATAAAATGTTTTTCTAACCACTTTGGCCACGTGGTTGTCAAATGAGAGATTGCTATCAACTTGGGTCCCCAGGTCCCTAATGACTTCTTCTGTACTTAATGGATTACCACCTATGTGGTAATTTGTGGGCACTTTGTTTTTGCCAAAGGGGATGACTATACACTTTTTGGCATTTAGCTTGAGGCCATGGCTCTGCCACCAGTTGTCTGTTTCTATGAGGCCCTTTTGGAGGATGCTTGTGTCGGCTGGAGAGTTGATTATGGCACCCAGTTTGCAGTCATCTGCGAACTTGGTCAGCCACAGTCCTTCTGTGTTGGCCTGTACCTCTGAGAAATATATACCGAACAAGAGAGGTCCCAGGACTGAGCCTTGTGGGATGCCACTTGTAACTGGTTTGGAGTCTGACATGGCTCCAGCAATTCTAACCATATGGGTTCTGTCCTTGAGCCAGTTTGCAACCCATCTAGTGACATATGGGTTTATATTTAAGCTGGTGAGCTTATCTATAATGCCCGAGTGGGGTATTGTATCGAAGGCTTTTGCAAGGTCCAGGTAGGCTGTGTGGACCACCTTCCCCTCGTCAATGGCCTTGGTGACTGTTTCAAAGAAATCAACCAGGTTTAAGAGGCAGGATCTGCCCTTAACAAAGCCAAACTGGGTAGGATCCAGTGTCTGTAGGTCCCCAATATCTTTGTTTATGAGGTCCATGATGTTCCTTTCCATAGCTTTGCAGACCAAGCTAGTCAGGCTTATGGGGCGATAGTTTCCAGGATCCGTTGAGGTACCACCTTTGTGGAGAGGGACCACTGTTGCTGTACGCCACTCTTTGGGTACATATCCTGTAGTAAGGCTAAGATTGAACAGTAGTTTTATGTTTGGGTTTAGCTCTTCTTGGAGTTCATGTAGGGCGCAGCCGGGACACCATCTGGTCCCATTGATGCTGTCTTTTGCTTTGGAGAGGGCGGCTCTTACCTGAGCATCTGAGATGTCAGGGGCAGCACTCTGTTGGGATAGATATTTGCCCTTTTGGTGGGGAGGGGGGGGGAGAAGTTTGCACTGAACCTGTCAGCTAGGATGTTGGCAATGTCTGTGGGCTCAGTGTATTTTTTGTCATTTTGGACTAATTCTGAGCATATCTGGGAATTCCCACCCAGGTTCCTAACATAACTAAAGAAAGCCTTGTGATTATCCTTAGTGCCCTGTGCAATTTTTCTCTCGAAGCTGGCCTTAGACGATTTTATGAGTGCCCGTAGTTTTTTGATACTGATCAGAGATGCCTTCCCTTTTTGGGATTTTGCTCTATCATGTAGTAGCTTCCTCCTTCTATTGTATAGTTTGTTTATGGCTGGGGTCCACCAGACAGGACGTCTGCCTTTGGAGGATTGGGTCTTGGTTTTATTTGGGATTGCATGATCCATGCATTCCTGAAGGTGTTCATAGAATGCGTTTATAAAGGATTCTGCGGTCTGGGCCATATTTTCTACAGGCCCGGGGGCTTTGAAGAATTTCGCCTCGGTTTTGAGGCATGTGAAATTTGCTTTAGAGAAGTTTTTCACTGTGGTTTTCTGGGCAGGGGGTGGGGTTGGGATGTGAATATCCAGTGAGATTAGTTTATGGTCTGATCTTACCAGTGATGGATACACTTCTGGTCTGGAGCATAGTGTCCCCATGTTGGTGATGATCAGGTCAAGTATGTTTTCCCCTCTTGTGGGAGTGGTAACAAGTTGTTCCATAGCATTTGAGTTTATAAATTCTAGGAACCTTTGGGCTAGGGTGTTGGAGCTAGAGTAATGCTCCCAGTCTATGTTTGGGTAGTTGAAGTCGCCCAATATAATGGTGTTTGGAGAGACCTTCATATTTTCCAGTATTCTCAGGAAGGCCGAGTGGGGTTCCTATGTTTGGGAGGGTGGTCTGTAGCAGGCTATAAACTGGAAGGCAGTTTTACCCACAGTTAGTTGCACATGGATAGTCTCTGATGCTTCGTGCTGTGCCACCAACCTGGAGGTGTGGGTATCTTTGTGAATATTGATACTCCCCTCCTTTTGTGGTTCGGTCCAAGTTTTGGGGCCGAAAAGCATGGTATGAGGTATAACCTGGTAGTGCTGGGGTGCTCTTGGGAGCTTTGAACCAGGTTTCTGTTACTGCACAGATATCGATGTTCTCCATGCTAAGGAGAGTTTCGAGTGCGTGCATCTTGAGGTTTAGACTTCTGGCGTTGAGTAGCATTACTCTTAGTTTCTTATCCCTTGTGATACCTATGGAGGTGGGTTTGTCTTTTGAGCCTTACCTAAAAAAGGCACTATGGGGGTAGCAAGAGCCTTTGCCAATATCCAAAGCCCAGGGTGACAGGTGCAAGCTGTCCCTAGCGAAGCATTGTGGCTTGTCGAGCATGTCATCCCAGGCTGACAGGCATTGGATCCCCTTTGAATGACACCAAAACTTAAGCCAATTGTTGAAATTGATCATCTTGTCTTCATATTGTGGCATCATTCTTGGTGAGGGTAAGATGCTACTCAAGGTCAGGGTCATACCGGCCTGGGCTACATGCTCAGAGAGCTCCTCTATGTCTCTTTTCATGTAGTCCAGGGAGGTACGTCTCAGGTCATTCACACCAGCATGGACAATGACTGAGTCATATTTGTACTTGCCTTGGAGTGACCTGAGTGCTTGTGTTATGTGGCGGATCCTAGCGCCCGACAGGCAGCTCACCGTGACCTTCTCCTTGTTCAACCTGGTGAGCGGGACGTCAGTGTGCCTGACGATAGAGTCACCTATTACAAGTATATCAGGTGTGTTGTTTAGCCTTAAGGGCTGTGACTGTTTGGCACACTGGCTTTGTGAGCTATGTGTTGCACGTGTTTTGTTTTGGGGTAGCGGTTGCTTGGGTGTCTGCTTTGGAGGTCTCTGCTGCTTAGGCAGATTTTTATTTAGAGCCTCCGAGTATGTTTTTGTGTGTTTATGTGTTTGGTTTGTTGTCGTGGTAGGTCTATGTGAGACTGGAATTGTAGTGAGTGTGGTTTCCTTCTCCTCCTGACTGGTTATGCCAGTACTGAGTTGAGAGAGCTTAGCCTCCAGTTTGGCTATATGGTTGCATCTCTCACATGTGTTGGAATTTGTTGGGAGGAGGAGAGGGTTGTCTGTGTACATGAGGCAGTTGTAACATTGCCTCAAGATTCCCAGATTCACCAGCTGGACCGGAGAGGAGATTGACAACTGACCTTTGGACATGCTAGAATAGTATTGGGAATTCCTTTATAATTGAAAAAAGGGCCAATGGGGAACAAGGTACTCAAGGGGAGTTTGTGAGGGTGTAGTGCTTTTAATTTTTTAGAGATGACTTATTTAATTGCTTTAGTGAGCAAGTGCCAGGTAACTTAAATGCAACAGGTAACTTATTGCAAAAACGACAAACAGTAACTTTCTTTCAAGTGAAACAAGGAAATAAGTACAGTAAGCAATGCAGGTATCACTAGGGATCCACAGAAGTGCTAAAAGGCCACGTTTTAGGTGGAATTAGTGTTTCAGGGAATATAAACAAACAACAAGCATACAAACAAAGCTAGATTCAGCAGGCCTGGATCTAGTCTATGCTACAGCAAACAAGGTGTACCAATTTCAGTAAGAAACAGTTAGAATATGCAGGCACTATAAGCCTTTAACCAGAAATTTCCTGCTCAGAAGGGCAGAGTCCAGCCTCTCCTCCCACAAGAGTGCAGACCGCAATCCTTCTTAACGTAAAATAACTGGCCTGAAGCCCAAGTGCTTAAACCAGAACTAATACACTTTTAGAATAACAGACACTGAGCTCTCAATCAGCAGTTCCCAACTTAGAAGGATGTAAGATACCAGTCCTGCCACCATACTGCAGGCCACAAACCTTCCTAATGTAAAACAACTGGTCTGAAGCCCAAGTGCTTAATCCAAAAGACTTAGAAATGATAGCTACACTTTAATCAGGTTACTACCAGCAGTAATAAATACAACTGAATACTTTAAAGAATGCCTGGTTTAGTGCTCAAGTTATACAAACAAAGCTAGATTCAGCAGGCCTGGATCTAGTCTATGCTACAGCAAACAAGGTGTACCAATTTCAGTAAGAAGCAGTTCAAATATGCAGGCACTATAAGCCTTTAACCAGAAATTCCCAGCTCAGAAGGACAGAGTCCAGCCTCTCCTCCCACAAGAGTGCAGAACACGAACCCTCTTAATGTAAAATAACTGGCCTCAAGCCCAAGTGCTTAAACCAGAATTAATACACTTTTAGAATAACAGACACTGAGCCCTCAATCAGCAGTTCCCACCTTAGAAGGATGTAAGCTACCTGTTCTGCCACTACAGTGCAGACCACAAACCTTCTTAATGTAAAACATGTCTGAAGCCCAGGTGCTTAAACTAAAAGGCTTAGAATGAGTTACACCAAGCAGTAATAAATACAATTGAGTACTTTTAAGATGATGCAAAAGCAAAATAAAGTAGGAAAAAAACACAAATACAGTACAAGCCGATAATTTTTTTTTTTTTTTTTTCTGGAAAGAGTGAAAGGAAAGAGAGAAAGGAGTAGCAGAAACTAAGCTGACTGGCCTTCTCAAATGCTCTCCCTGTACTGGGTAGAATGAGATAATGACACTAGACTGGGAGGAGGGTCCCAGATCAAATTTACACTAGGGGCGGGCAACTGCAAAGCCACCAACTATAAAAACACTATACCAACAGGGACGGAGGGTGGGAAACAAACTGCAGAAATGATACTCACAGCTGAAAAGCAGCAGTGAGCCTTTAAATGAAAGTTTTAAACAGCTAAAGGAGACACTAGAAAAAGCCTTTTTGTTCTGTAGTACCAAAGTTTTCATTGTTGGTAATTTAATAGTCTGTTTATCAGTGACTTTAAAGATATTATTATCCAGTGTTTTAATCATTTTGACAGTTTTCTTAGTTTCTAAATTGCTCTGGAAGCATCATACTAGGGAAACACTAGCTCCAGAAATCACATCATCACCCAGGTCCATATGGGCTAATGTATTGCAGCTTAGTCTATATGATAATGATATGTCCAGTAAGTGTCTGGCTGTCCCACTTTATTTATATTATCAACTGATATATATATGAAAATGACTATAACACAAAACCAAGTCTGAAACAAGAGATGTTATACTTGTAACCATGCAGAACATACCACAGAAACAGATAATCCCACTGATACCAACAATCTTTTTTTCTGGAATTATCCACAAATTCAAGCAAGCAAGATGTAAAGCCTGCTACCAGCAAGTTAGTCATTGAGGACAAAACAGACTTGAAGGACAAGGATACCAGCAAATGCTCAAGAAGGCTCAGACACATTCCCACCTGAATGTAGCAACAAACATGGACAGTCAAAAGAGACCTCTGAATATAAAAAGGTGTTACAGAGTGAAAGGCGGCAGAAGGACAAAACTAAGACTGCGGTAGCTGAACACAACACAGGATACTAGTGTACACGAGCTGAAAAAAGTGGCTAGGTGAGATCCAAATCTGCAGAAGTTCATTTGTATAGTGTACGCTAAGGTAGCGTCTCGTAAGCAACAATCCATTTCTTTAATTAACGGAAATATAGATCAGCCTGTATTTTTGGCTTCAGTGACCGATATCAATGTTTGTTCATCTGCCATTCGGGTAGATGTTGGATAACCTTGGCCCAATTTGAGTCGAAGGACGTCTTGTATTGTTAATGGCATTTTGGAGATTTGGGAGCCATTTATTCCTGTGTTGAACACGAGCTGCAATTTCGTTTGGAATTCCATCTTGGCCTGTTGGTACATTGAAATACGGGCAGTCATTTTTTTCATCAAGAATATATATATTGGTGTCTTGGGGCTATTTCTGTTTAAGGTACTTTTTGTGTACAGCCTATATGACTTGTAACAGTGTCCTGCATATTGTGGTATGAAAATTACATGATTATTACCTTTTTTGGATCTAATAATAAGTATGAACAGTCGGTTGCTGTGCGTGGGCTTATTGAAGATCTAGGGACAGTATTTTTCCTGTTTCTTGAATGTTTCATCACATGGACAACCCGGACTAGATCATTGTTAATGACTCTTTTTAAAATCGGCAGCCATTTTGTTTTTTGTATTTGATACGGGCTGTGTTGTTCCATCAACAATTCATTTTGATATTGGCCTGTTGGTACATTGAGATACGCGTATGTCATTTATTTTTTTCATTGAAAAAGTATACATTGGCCTTTTTGGTGTTATTGGAGCTATCCTATCTAAGGTACTTTCTTTGTGCAGCCTTTATAATTTGAAACAGTGTATAACATACCGTGGTATGAGGATTATCTAATGATTACAGCTTTTTTGAATTTTATATTCATTTTTTTGAATAGTCGGGGCTGTATGTGGACATATTGAGGATTCACGAACAGTATTTCTTCTGTTTCTTATAAATCTCAGTATTTGGTCAACTTGGACTATAGGAACATTGTTACTGGCAAAGGCTTTTTTCCTATTGGGGAGCCATTTGTTTTTTGTATTCAGCTACTGGCTGTATTGCTCCATTAATAATTTATTCGAGTTATGCACACACTGTGGGCATCATATTTGGTTACATTCATGTGCAACTTATGTGTTATGCATCATTGAACGTTTCTATTTTGTAAATACATTTATTAATATTTTTCATTATCGGGCAGCCCATGTGGTTGTTGTTATTGAAATATAAGCTTTAGTGTACACGTATTATTTCATTTTCGAATCCTATAAAGGGTCTTAGCTTTTTATAGGCTTTGTTCTTGCGCAAATTGTTATTCTACATGTCACAACAAGATTTATTAAGGTCTTGATGTTCTTTGTTTTTACAAAAGAATTGTCATTACTAAACTTTGGAAACATGATACAGTTTTTTCTCTAAAAATACTGTTTGGATCATGAATATGTATATATGTTCTTTTGACTAGATAATTTCATGCTTTCTTGCTATTTGGTCTTGTGTACAACTTTTTCCCAAGGTGAGTTTGAAAATGACTACCACATTTAAAAGACTGTGAACGAGAACTTAATTTGCCGGAAACTGCATACTGCCTCTCTCCTTCTACACCCATCCACAGTCTTCCAACACAGATAACTCAATCACCATGTCATCAACACCACATTCCCACAATCATATCATCCCATTACTCTTGCCTTCCCTATCCATCTGTCTTTACTTTTTTTCCTTCATTACTACTTATCACCATCCACTTAACACTATGCACTGTATGAAATCCCCCACCCTACCATACACCACAAACCATCCCTTCATACCTTCAAACGCACAACCAGTTTTCCTTTACCCTTTATTTTTTCAACTCATCTCTCCTATCCATTACACCTCACAATCCAAAAAATACCCCAGCCTCAAACACCACTTCCTAACTGTATTCTACCTTAAAACCATTACTGGCATTGCAGCCCAACTACTACTAGGAGGTGATATCCACCCCAACCCTGGCCGAACATATAACACCCATACCACATCCAACCCCAACCTCCCATTTAAGCATAAACCCACTGATTTACTCATTATAAACCTAAACATTCACAGTATCATAAATAAAATAGAACAGTTACATGGAATTATCTCTGTATACAACCCAGATAGTATAGTGATTACAGAAACATGGCTTAAACCCTACACTAAAGATAACTCTATAACTCCACCTGGCTTCAACATATTAAGAGTTGATAGACCTCACAGAAAAGGTGGTGGCATTGCCCTACTTTACAAATCCAATTTAAAAGTCCAACTCCTTCAAAAAGAAACCCCAGATTTCAACAATGCCGAGACCCTATTCACCAAAATCCTACTAAACCAACACAAACAACTAAACCTACTCAGCATTTATATACCACCAGGAGACAACCTTAAGACACTTGAATCTATACTGCACTGGGCTTCCCACTCCCTGTCCCAAGAGACTTTACTCCTAGGTGATGTCAACATAGACTGGAACACTATACATTCACCCATAGCCACCAACCACATAAACCTATATAATTTCATACAAGTCATACACTCACCTACAAGAATTGACAAACCCACCAAACGAGAATCCACCTTAGACTGGATCCTGACTAACCAGCCCAATACTGCCCACCTATCGGGAATACTACCTGACTCCCTCAGTGACCATAACCAACATTTCTCCTTTGGCACAAAATAAAATCCACTAACACTCCTGCTCTCTTACAAATCCGTTCCCAAAAAAACTTCTCCCCAGAACAATTCTCAGAAGCCCTAAAATCCTGTGACTGGGCTCCCATAAAAACCCTTCCCCTGGATAATACAGTAGAATACTTTAATGCCAAATTCCTAGAGATTTTAAACCAACTAGCCCCACTAAAAACTATAAGATTGCGAAGTAACCCTGCCCCCTGGTTAAACAAAGCCACAAAAATCTTACTCAAGACTAGAGACAAAGCTTGGATAACTTGGCAAAATACAAAACTCCCATAACAAGGCAAAGCTTTGCTGAGCTCAGAAATAACGCAAAAAAGCAGGTTAGGTTGGACAAGAAACACTACTATATTTCCCTACAAAGTAAACATAACAACAACCCACAGAAATTCTGGGCTGCAGTGAACAACATCCTCCAGCCTGCTAAAGCCACCACACCACCCCCAGATATCACAGGTACTGATCCACACATAGCCTCTAGTTTTAATAACTACTTTACCTCTTCAATACTGAACCTGGTAAGTGCTATATCACCTATGACCCAACATCATCCCTTAAACTACCAGACTAACTCCACCCCCTTCACTTTTAACCCAGTTCCAACTACAACCATTCAAAATCTCTTAGCTAAACTCAAACCTACCACCCTAGCTGCCGACAGTCTCCCAGCTCAGTATCTCCAAATTGCATCCAAGGTTATTGCCTACCCCATCTCCCTACTCATTAACAGATTAATCTCCTTGCATTCCATTCCTTCATTATGGAAAACCTCATATATCATCCCTCTCCAAAAGGGAGGTCCATCTACTGACCTCTCCAACTACTGTCCCATTGCTATCCTATCACCCCTCTCAAAAATTCTAGAAAAATGTATCCAGCACCAAATCCTTACCCATCTGTTAACTAACTACCTTTTAACTAAACCCCAACATGGATTCAGACCTTCCCATAGCACCAACACTGCTCTAATTAACTTCTCCAATACCATAAACTCTCATAGGAACCAAGGAAAGCTGGTCTCTGAAACCTTCTTAGACCTATCCAAGGCATTTGATACAGTTTCCCATAGCAAACTCCTCACCTGCCTAGCAGAACTCAACCTTGATGACTCCACCCTAAAATGGTTTAACAGTTACCTAAACAACCGGTCACAATCTGTCAAATGGGGCAACTCCCTATCCTCCCCACTCCCTGTCACATGCGGTGTCCCACAAGGTTCAATCCTTGGTCCCTTTCTCTTCAACATATTTACAAATAATCTCCACCTAGCTACCGCTAAAGCCAAATCGTCCAGTATGCGGATGACACTACTCTAATCTGCTCAGCACCAAACATCCAATTACTACAAAGTAAAGCCCAGGAATCCTTCACTGAGGTAGAGAACTGGCTAAACAACTACCAACTAATACTAAACCCCAAAAAAACAAAGCTAATACTATTCCACCCAATCAATCACTCCTCTGCCACCTTTACCATCATGTCAACCAATGGCACCCTCATCACCCCAGTAACTGAGGCCAAACTCTTAGGCATCACTATTGATCAACAACTTAAATTCAACAAGCACGTATCCCAAACTATCTCTAAAGTCCATAAAAAACTTGGTTGCCTATATCGTTGCATACTATTCCTATCCCCCGAAACTAGAACAACAATAGCCAGAACTCATCTCTTATCAACACTACTATACACCTCTCCAGTCCTCACCAACATTAACAAAACTAACCTGAACAAACTCTCCACATGCTACAATAAAATAGCTAGGTTTGCTGCCAATAATAGATCACATTCCCACCACTGTCAATCTCTAATTAAACTGCACTGGTTAGAATTTCCAAACCTCCTACGCTACCACCAATTGATCGTAGCCCATCAAATTCTTTTTCATCCAGGGAAGAGCCCTGCTCTAGCTGACATACTAAACTTTCACAACCCCAAAAGGGAACTACGTTCATGTAACAAAAACCTGATTGAAATCAACCCATGCAGTAACAGTGCTGGGGAGGCCCTATTCTCTTATGATTTTGCTAAAGTATGGAACACCCCCCCACCTGAACTCAGGTTACAAAGTCACACAAGCACCTTCAAGGGCCTTCTTAATTCACATCTCTATGCTAACCCTCTTTGTAACTGCAAAGAACCCCCTTGAAGGCCCACTACTCCATATAAGTGACCCACTGTATGCCTCCATTGCATACACTATATTTTCACCTGATATACTCACCTGATATATATTTTTTTGTTGTTGTAAATATTGCAAATAGGGGTTCTACTCCTGAGTATCTTATTGTTTGAGTATCTTATTGTTTTACAAAATTGTTCTTGTACTTCTTTGTTTCTCTTACCTTGTATACCAGTTTTTTATTGTTATCTAAACCATGTATGTATTCTGTTAACTTCCTTGGAGCTTTTCCCCCCAGGACTCCACTGAAAACGGGCACTTTGTGTCCAGTTGGATTTACCCTGGTAAAATAATGTTAAAATAAATAAAATAAATAAATCTTGCAGTTGCTTAATATTTCTAATTAAGGGAATAACACACTCACATAAGAGTTTCCAGACCAACTGGCTAGAAGGCAAGGGTATGCATGCTCTCCACATATGTAGTGTTAGTCCTGCAACATTGTCATTTCTTGTACTTCAAGTCAGCACTATACATTTTCCTTGCAACATTGCATGAACTATATCCTACTTTGACAATACTCATTCGATAATAGTGCTGTTCATGTTTTCATGCCTTTATTAGTTGTGAAAAGGCAACTCTGTTTCTAATCTGTTACACTGTACCAAGAAACACTACCACCAGTCAGGAAACTGTCTGTCTTGCTCCAAATGTCAGATACAGGAAAAGCCACTAAAGAGATACTGGAGTAATGAGTATGGGGAATATGATCACAAACCCAACCGTCTGATAGGTTTGCAAAGATAAAAATGACATCCATAAAGGTACTGAATTTTTAATGGAAGTCTACAATGCCCCCTTTAGAGTACAACTATTTATTATGATGATAATAAAAAGCTCTTACAAACCACTTGGGTTTGTATACAATCTGTGAAGACCAATCAACATTTTATAGTATACATATAGTATACTTTCATGTGGATGTTACTCATAAAATGGATAAGAATAATGCAGTGGGAAACAAGGACCAACCCAGTCTGGTGGTAGATTGAAATTAAACTTTTGACCACATAGGTAAGTAGCCTTTAATGTAGTACCTTGTTATTGTGACATTAAACCACTGGTGAATTTTAAAAAGGCATTCATATTTTCACCTGAAGTTAATTTTAAAAGTTAAACAAGTCCAAAAACCTCAAGCAAGCCAAAGTGTCCAAGATAAAATAACATCCACTGGTATCCAAAAGTATATATCACAGACACACTATATGCACCACAGAGGAATTTAATAAAATAAGCAGTAGAATAGAGTAGTAAAATCCAATTGCAAAGCTTTTGAGACAAGCTTTTTTTCAACGCTTCAACGCTGAACTGCCATTAAAACCACTTATATACAATAAGCATCAAATTCAGTTTAAATGGCTAGTCAATACCAGAATTAATTAATAAAATGATAAGACAATAATTAAACACATATCCCAAACTCATAAAAGAAATTTATATACAATTATGCCTAACTTTTAAAGCAGATTTAATACTATGCTGAAAATTAAGTCCTGGTAACACATCTGCCTTAAAATAATTTATCCATTTATACTCCAATAGTTTTGGTTTGTTTCTACTAAATTACCTCCTCTTATACCAGGAAGTACTTTCTGAAGAACCCTGAATTTAAACTTATGACCTAAACAGTTTTGTGAAATATGTTTGTATAGAGGTGCTCTATGTATATCTGAGAGTTGCAAACTAATACGTTCCTTAAGCTTCTGATTTGTTTTCCGTATAAAAAAATGGTCACAGGCCACACAATTAGCAAGATAAATCACGTTCTCTGTGAAACAGGTAGCATAAGTATTGAAGGTAAACTCGGTCTTAGTCACTAGGTGTATAAAAGTAGGTTTGTATTAATCTCAGTACAAAAACCAGAATTATAACACGGTATTGTACCTTTCTTCTTTATACTTACATAAGGTTTTTAACGTATATGTCTTTATAACAAAGCATCTGTTTCAAATTCTTTTCTCTTTTATATGTAAATTTTGGCTTTATACCTACAATGTTCCTAATATCATTATTGGACTGGTATATAGTCCAATTCTTTGTAATAATTCATTTAACCATATATTTATGTATGTTATATCTCATGATATACCTTATATGATTCTGCTGACTATAGTCATCATTATTTCTGGTCCTTGTTACTGAACCATACAGATACGTTTTACCAAGATTATCTCACTCATTAATCACCTTTCTGTTTTCTCTTTCTATCAGTTCTTCATTATACCCTCTAACTTTAAAGTCTTTACTCATATTATCTAGTTCAGAAATAAAGTCTTTGTCCGTTGTGTTTAACCTACTAACTCTCAAAAACTGAGCTTTCAATACATTCCTACATACATGTTTCAGATGCATACTTTTCGAGTGTATGTATCCTGCGGCTTGGACCTCTTTCCTATATATTTTTGTCTCAAATTTCATTGCCTTATACATAATACAAATGTCTAAAAAGATGATTATTTCATTTGAATGACGTACATCAAACAATAAAACAATCTGTCTCACTTTGTAATTCAAGAGCAAAAGTATTCAAATCATCTACTGTGCTCACCATAAATATATTGTCAAGGAACAGCAGACAGTGGTACTGATCATACCTCCCAACTGTCCCGAATTACTTGTTTTTTATCTAGTTTTGGGCCCAAATAATGGGGATGCCACGATTCCCGAGTGGCACCCCTTCATTTTCGATTTATTTTCCTTTCTGCACTTTTGTTTTTTTTAATTTTTTAAAAATTTTCGCACTTCATCAGCTGACGTCATTGCGTGTGTGATGATGTCAGCTCCACCAGCCTGTTGGAATTGAGCACTCGTGCATGTATTTCCAGCTCTGGTTCAAATGCTTTGTGATAGGCAAGTCACCAGAGACGGAAATGCCTGTTTAACACACTCGAGATTTTAAAAAGATGCTCACTCGGATTAACTATGTGGTGGTGGAGTCTATTTACAACACTTGCTCGGATGTACTGGATTCTATTTAAAAGGCAACGTTCACTCGGATTTATTATATGGCAGATAGTGGATTCTATTTACAAGAAGACGCTCGCAGCCTAGCTCGGATTTATTATGTGGCAGACACTCAAGATGTGGATTTTATATAGACAAGTTAGACGTAAGGGTGTCTGTGTGTGTGTGTGGGCACAGCACAAGACTGTCAGTCACTTCTGCAAGTGATATAAGCCAGGAGGCACTCCTCCTTAGAGCAAATGCTGTATAGGTTTTCTGGCCTGCAGTGAGAAAACACATAATGCACATTCCTGAACTTATGGAGGTGCAGCCCTTGATCCTCTCCTAACCCCAGCTCATCTCCTCTAGAGTCAGGGCTGCTAATCAAGCCTCAACCATCAGGTTTTATGGTAGATTTACAGCACATAATAAGTGATATTCTGTATATATCAACAATTCTGGTAGGCAAACAAAAATGGTCACTGGAGCTGCTGCACAGTTTACTTTCAGTCTAAATGGGTTTCACTATGTTAACTTAGTAAACAGCTTAAATCAGGAACTTAAATGTGGTCTTAGCAACATGAATTAGTACTGCTGAATGCTTCAGCTTGTGTCTGGAATTAAAGAAGAAATCAGGGTTTCTTTTAATGGCAGAATACTGGGAAGGGGATAGAAAATTTAAGTGATTTTTACTATCGAATTAAGGTTTGTGTTCCTTAGTCATGTAAATCATATTTTGTTAACTTTAATAAAAAAGAAGAAACAAATAGCATGTGTGTAATAGCCAGAATTTGGCAGTTATAAAAGATCTCTGGCTATTGTACTGTTTAGAAGGACAACAGAGTAAGAGAAAGACAGTAAAAAAGTCTGAAATGTGCTAGTGTTAGAAAATTATTTGGTCACCACTGTCTCTGGGTGACTGACAAACTTTGTTTCAGCTGTGCTCTTCACCACTTCTCTGCAACAGAGCTCAATATTCCTAAGGCTTGTAGTATGTTGCTCTGACTGTAGTGCATAGGGTACAGGGCTCAAGACTTGCTAGTGAAATGCATGGTGGTAACACATTTTATTCTAGCGACTTTACAAAATTATGCAAGCAATGTTTAAAATGTGTCCCTGTTTTTTGACCTTTTGTCCCCCCCCAAAAAAAAATGAAACTGAAAATAAGTGCGAGAAGCTGTGCAAGATGCCTACGGCTTACACTACTGTCATTCTATTTATAGTGTGGATGTGGAAGTAAACTTTTATGATGGAAATGTTCTGAATTGGGCAGTTTTGTCATTATTGGTTCAAGCATTTTGTTTCATTGCCTAGAGTACAGCCTACTGGAAAAATGTTCAAACAATAAATTTAAAATGCGCTCTAACAAGTGTGTTGTATTATACAAAGAATATAATTTAATAAAGTCAGGAAGGTGTATCAAAGAAAAGAACACATGTATGTTTCTTGTTTTGTTTGCAAGGGGCCAATGATTTGAAAACAGTGCAAAGGTAATCTTTATCCACCACTGGTGATATGCATTTCTTTGGATGTGGTGTGGGTTTCAATGCTGTTTCAATGAATGTGAGTTTCAAGGGCAGAGAAGTTTTAACGCCAAGTCTATTTTCATTGTGAGACAGTATTGCTTTCTTTACCAGATGTCTATTAATGTTTGTGCATTGCTGTGCTGTAAAATGTAAAAATAAAATCTAAATAATCATTGTAGAAGTAAAGCAGCATGCACATATTAGTGTTTATGGTAAATGGGGCGAAATAGCCAGGTAATGGGATATTGGAATGGCTGCAGGATGACTCTGGTGTCATATTTTGGTTGTCTGTTCTTCAGTTTGCGTTTGCATGTTGGTATCCTACAATTCCATTGGAGTGGGTGGGGTTACATAATTATGTATGCAAATTAGATGTTAATCAGCATACAGATTTGTACCAATTTTTCATGGGCATTGTCCAGATTTTTGATGTTTCCAGGTAGAGAAGTATGGTACTGGTGGTCAATAAAGACTGGAAAGCAAGCTGCTTAGCATATAAAAACTTTATTCCACACTTTCGTCTCAATAGAACTTCTTCAGAACAAACAATAAAAACCAAGTCAAGGCAACCACAGTAATATACCTAGTTTAAAACTATATGAACCAATAAAAAATCCAAAGCAATTAATCAATTAAAAACACACTTGAATTTTTAAAGCAGCCTGCACTGGGAAGTAAAACTGTCAGGGAACCACAGAAAAGGAATTAAAACTTTCTAATAGTAAGTTTCCTATATTTAAGAAAACATTTGATGTTAATTGCATCATTTAGACCGGGATTTTTATCAGCCCCTAATCTAATCTGCCAAGCAGTTTCTTTTTTTTCCACAATATTCCTATAATCACCACATCTGGGATCAACAGGCACTTCTTCTAAAATAGAAAATTAGAATTTTTTTATATTTTGTACACTCTATAGTGTGTTTGTATAAAGCATTATTTAAATCTTTGCTTTTACTACTATATACATGTTCTCTAATACGGTCTTTTAAAGTGGTCATCCCCACATAATATGAATTACAGCCACTGCATAACCTGATTTACACTACTCCCCTACTTCCCCAAGAAAAATGACCAGGTATGGTGTGTTCCAGGTGTGGTAGGGAAATGTACAGTCCTTCTGAAATGAACCTACAAAAATTACAATGACCGCATTTAAACATCCCCATTCTGACATTCCCAATGCACTTATTTACCTTACTACTACTTCTTTCAAGAACATTTTTAAGACAGTTTGTATTTCTGTACATGAAATTGGGTCTAGGGCCTAAGACATTATGTAAGTCACTGTTACCCTCCACAATCTTCCAGTTTTTCTGAACAATTTTTCTTATACCTTTGCAATCCACTGTCATATCCAAATTACTGACAGTACTATTAATAGATCTGTTAGTTCCAATAACCTGTTTACTGACAAAGGGATATTTAAGTATAGCTGGATAAAACCTATCCCTTTTGTCTAAAATGTTAAGTTGCAGGCCATTGAGGTAATCCAAATCATAACCCCTATCTAAAAACATACAGGTAATTGTAGAAAACTCTTCTTGCAAGTCTGAATGGGAAGTGGTCATTTGGCAAACCTGGATGTACTGTCCCTTAGGGATATTCTTTTTGATAAAGAAAGGATGGTTACTTTTAAAATGTAAGTAACCATTCGTAAAGGTTTCCTTCTGTAGATCTTGCTATCAAAACATCCAGAAACTGTATTCTAACCAAGACTGACATCTAAAAAGGTAATCTGATGTCCACACTCGATCTTGATAAATTGCAAAAAAAGCAGACCTTAAGTTAAGGTCATGAAGAAATTGTTCACAAACACCATCGTTACCCTCTAGTACAAAAATCAGTTCATCTACAAACCTGTCATAAAAATGTACATTGTATAATGACCTCAGTTTAGAGAGAATGGTAACCTCCCACCATGTCATGACAATGTTTGCATATGAGGGGGCAGCAGAGGACCCCATAGCTACCCCCTTACATTCTCTGAAAAAATGCCCATTACAGGTGAAAAAATTGTGTCCCAACACTATTTCTAAAAAACTATACACTAAACCAATTGGTTCAGCCCCAAGGTTGGAATACGAAGAAAGAAATTCCCTAACTGCTTCCACACCTGTTTGGTGTGGAATACAACTGAATAATGAAACCACATCAACTGGAAAAATAATATGTCTCTCACATGTATAAGAAAAAGTAGTAAAGAACTCCCTGAATTTATTCAGGAAGTCCCAAGAGTCCTTGCCTTGACTTATTTTTTTATTGTTTGTTCTGAAGAAGTCCTGTTGTGACGAAAGCATGGAATAAAGTTTTTATACGCTAAGCAACTTGCTTTCCAGTCTTTATTGACCATCAGTACCACTCTCTGGTGTTTCTTGTTGTGTATTTGGACCTTGGTTACACATTTTATCAGTACAAATATATTGCCAGCAAACTGTTTAAAATACAATAAATTTTGACTTCTACATCCATGTTGTAAACCACTGCTAAATATATGTTCTTCCTCCCATCTTGACAATACAAGATTAGTATAAGTATTCTTAACTGGGGTGCCCATTGCTACCGCCAATTGTTGATGGAATATCTCATTATTGAAAATAAAGACATTGTTGGACAATATAACATCCAGCATAGAACATAACATCTCAATTTTAGTAACAGTGTAAGCAGTATGTGACAATAAATATTCCCTTATGCATTGTATACCGTATTCATAAGGTATAATGGTGAACAATGACTTTATGTCCATAGTGACCAGAATAAACTGTATGCTTTTATTGTTATTCGACCAGTCCTTTAGACTTGTCAAAAAATCATTTGTATCCTTAACAAAACTTTTACTAAATTTCAATAAAGGGCTCAGTTGTTGCTATAAATATTTAGACAAGAGGGTAGTTGCCTATTTATTACCAAATACAATAGGCCTCATAGGAGGCCTACTTATGTTCTCAGGTAGCTTTGGTAAGCCATAAATAAATAGTAATACATTATATGATATATATAAATAATTGTAAAGTTCAGGGAATATTAATCCATCTACTAATAGCTCATATAAATAACTTTTCATCCGAAAAATCAAAATATCTATGATAATATTATTAACTCTCTTAAAAGTCTTAGTCTCTTTAAGTAGTTCATACATCAAATCATCGTACAATGTTGTATCCATAATTACAGCTTTTCCTTCCTTATCTGAACTATTGTAGTATAAATGGGTAAATTATTTTAGTGTGGATGTGTTACCAGGACTTAATTTTCAGCATAGTATTAAACCTGTTTTAAAAGTTAGGCATAATTGTATATACATTTATTTTATGAGTTTGGGTTGTGTGTTTAATTATTGTCTTATTGTTTTATTAATTGACTCTGTTATGTTATAGGCTAGCTGTTTGAACTCTATTTGATGCTTATTGTAAGTGGTTTTAATGGCAGTTTAGTGTTGAAGCATTGAAAAAGATCTTGTCTTGAAATCTTTGCAATTGGATTTTACTGCTTTATTCTACTGCATGTTTTATTAAATTCCTCTGTGGTGCATACAGTTTGTCTGTGATATGTACTTTTGGATACCAATGGATGTTATTTTATCTTGGACACTTTGGCTTGCTTGAGGTTTTGGACTTATTTGGCTTTACCTTGTTTATAACCTTGAGGGAGCATGTTTGCATCCTATATTGCTAGCCATGGAATCACAACCTGGACTTCCTAATACAGATGGCCACAATACAGCACCAACTAGATTACACAGTTTTTTGGTAGTTGGTGCTAATCCTTTGATGTCGATATTTCATAATCAGAATAGCATTATAGATAGCTGCAATATAAATGTAGAGAGCAATGAAGTGAGTAACCTTAAAAAAGTATATCTGATTTAACTTTTAAGATTAAGTTTCAGTACGTAGTTGGAGCTTGGGATAGTGCCTAGAGGGTTAAGAATACTTAAAATGTTGTCTTATGACAACAAATATCGTGACCTTCTAGGAAAATGGCAGCAATTGAACTTAAAGTTAAGTGCATGTTATATGCTCTTGATGAATTACTTTTTGTTGCCATTTGAAAATTAACTTGATGCTGAGATAGAGGCATTGGAAGATTCCCTTGTTAATGCCTTTTTGTTTTCATCAGTATCCAATGAATAAAATGAAATGCTTACTTATTTAAAGTCATTATAAATTGGTAAATAAAAAAAAATGCCAAATAGTTCGGGACATAAATGTCCCTAAAACTTCAACTCAACCGTGTCCCAAAGACTCTAATTCAATTGGATAGTGTAGGCTAAATGACTTAAAGAAGGAATGTATTATACTTATGACCTACCATGTATAGTGTAAATATGTGAAACTACAGATACTTATTCTCATGTCTTATGTCTTATGTACTCTCACTGTTTGTCACAATGTACTGCATATATCAAAATTTGTGTGTGGAGCTTTTCTCCCGGGCCTCTGCTGAAAATGGACATGTATCCAGTCGGACTATCCCAGTCAACAAATGTTGTTGTTTGTCTTTCTGCTTTTCCTGGTTAGGGGTCACCACAGCGGAACTCCGGTCCACTAATGATTGGCAGTTGGTTTTTATGGTGTCGAGTTGCCAGCCCGACGCCCAACCTTAAATGAAGTGTGCCCATTCAACGCATATCTTTTGAATGCCCACTCGACCGTGGGGAGGACATGCAGACTCCACACAGAAGGCACTCCCAACCCAAGCCGAGAATCGAACGGGAGAACCTCTTGCCATGAGGCAACAATGCTACCGATGGACCACCGCGGCAGTCACCCCAGTCAACAAATGTAAAATAAATAAATAATAAATAAAATGAATAACTTTAAGCAGAACCATGTATTTCATTGGCTGAAGGAGCTTAAAAGGGTAGCACCTGACTCTGAAAACCATGGGATTGGTAGTACACCAGCTGATACAAGTTCTGTAAGGAAAATGGAATGTGAAGTAGCACAATCTTTTAGTACTGTGAATAATAAAGTTGGTCAAATGAAATGTGGTCAAGCAGTTGATTTGATGTATGAACTACTTAATGAGACTAAGACTTTTAAGAGAGTTAATAATATTATAGTAGATAGTTTGATTTTTTTGGATGAAGAGTTATTTATATGAGTCATTAATAGATTTATTCATATTGCCTGAACTTTACAATTATTTATATATATTACATCCTGTATTACCATTTATTTATGGCTTACCAAAGCTACATAAGAACATACGTAGGCCTTCTATTAGACCTATTGTATCTGGTAATAAATATTTAGAACAACAATTGAGCCCTTTATTGAAATTTAGTAAAAGTTTTGTTAAGAATACAAATTATTTTTGACAAGTTTAAAGGATTGGCTGAGTAACAAAAAAAAGCACACAATTTATTCTGGTTACTATGGACATAAAGTCGTTGTTCACCATTATACCTAATGATTATGGTATGCAATGCATAAGGGAATATTTATTGCCACATACTGATTGCACTGCTACTAAAATTGAGGTGTTATGTTCTATGCTGGATGTTATATTGCCCAACAATGTCTTTATTTTCAATAATGAGATATTCCATCAACAACTGGGGGTAGCAATGGGCACCCCAGTTGAGAACACTTATGTTAATCTCATATTGTCAAAATGGGAGGAAGAACATATATTTAGCAGTGGTTTACTACATGGATTTAGAAGTCAAAATTGATTGTATTTTAAATGATTTGTTGATGATATATTTATGCTTTGGGAGGGTACGGTAGATGGTTTTAGTACTTTTGCTCTTGAATTACAAAGTAAGACACGTTTTATTGTTTGATGTATGTCATTTAAACAAAATGATCAACTTTTTAGACATTTGTATTATGTATAAGGCAATGAAATTTGAGACAAAAATATATAGGAAAGAGGTCCAAGCCACACTATATGTACTCTCGAGAAGTATGCATCTGAAACATATGTAGGAATGTATTGAAAGGCCAGTTTTTGAGAGCTAGCAGGTTACACACAATGGACAAAGATTTTATTTCTGAGCTAGATAATATGGGTAAAGACTTTAAAGTTAGAGGGTATAATAAAGAACTGATAGAAAGAGAAAAGAGAAATGTGATTAATGAGCGAGATAATCTTGGGAAAACCTTATCTGTATGGTTCAGTAACAAGGACCAGAAATAATGATGACTGTAGTCAGCAGAATCATATAAGGTATATCATGAAATGGTTTACCGACATAATGTTGAATTTCATAATGTCTAATAGTCATTTGGTTGAAAAATAACATCTCCAACCCAAAACATTGAATTATCAAAATGTCTACAATCATTTCATTGAAAAAGCAATGAGATCAACCCTACTATTATGCAGGGGGGGTACGCCCCCCTGCACCCCGCACATCCCCCCTACTCAAATATATCAACTCTGAGATTGCACTAAAGTGCAGAAATGAGGCAAATTCGATACTTTTGACATTGTGTGTTTAGATTAATTTTATTTCAACATTTTGATCATTCAATATAGTGTGTTCAACCAATTCAGTTTCAACCATTTAGCATTCAACATTATGTCGGTAAACCTCATGAAATATGACAGACATACGAATATGGTTAAACAAATTATTACCAAGAACTGGACTATTTTACAGTCCAATAATGGTATTAGGAACATCGTAGGTATAAAACCAAAATTTACATATAAAAGAAAAGAATTTGAAACAAATGCTTTGTTATAAAGACATATAAACCCAAACATAAAACTACTGTTCAATCTCAGCCTTACTACAGGATATGTGCCCAAAGAGTGGCGTACAGCAACAGTGGTCCCTCTCCATAAAGGTGGTGCCTCAACGGATCCTGGAAACTATCGCCCCATAAGCCTGACTAGCTTGGTCTGCAAAGCTATGGAAAGGATCATCATGGACCTCATAAATAAAGATATTGGGGACCTACAAACACCCAGTTCGGCTTTGTTAAGGGCAGATCCTGCCTCTTAAACCTGGTTGATTTCTTTGAAACAGTCACCAAGGCCATTGATGAGGGGAAGGTGGTCCACACAGCCTACCTGGACCTCACAAAAGCCTTCGATACAATACCCCACTCGGGCATTATAGATAAGCTCACCAGCTTAAATATAAACCCCTATGTCACTAGATGGATTGCAAACTGGCTCAAGGACAGAACCCACATGGTTAGAATTGCTGGAGCCATGTCAGACTCCAAACCAGTTACAAGTGGTGTCCCACAAGGCTCAGTCCTGGGACCTCTCTTGTTCGGTATATATTTCTCGGAGGTACAGGCCAACACGGAAGGACTGTGGATGACCAAGTTTGCAGATGACTGCAAACTGGGTGCCATAATAGACTCTCCAGCCAACACAAGCATCCTCCAAAAGGGCCTCATAGAAACAGACAACTGGTGCCAGTGCCATGGCCTCAGGCTAAATGCCAAAAAGTGTATAGTCATCCCCTTTGGCAAAAACAAAGTGCCCACAAATTACCACATAGGTGGAAATCCATTAAGTACAGAAGAAGTAATTAGGGACCTGGGGACCCAAGTTGATAGCAATCTCTCATTTGACAACCACGTGGCCAAAGTAGTTAGAAAAACATTTTATATAGCCCACCTAATCATGAAGGGATTCACATCTAGATCAGGGGAGGTCATCGTGCCTCTTTACTCATCCGTCATCAGTCCCATAATTGAGTACAATGCCCCTTTTGGGATGTACCTTACCAGACACCTGCAGCAACTGGAAAGACCCCAAAAGTACCTCACCAAGAGGATCAAAGGGCTCAAACAGATGCCATATGCTGCCCGGTTAAAGAAACTCCAGCTCTACTCAGTGGCATACCGCCTGTTCAGAGGCGATCTGTGCCTGATGTATAAAGCCATGTCCAACCCGGAATTAATGGACATGCTGCACCTCAGAAAATCCAAATCCCATCGAGCTATGCACTCGAGAGACTTGAACCTCAGCACTGAAATAAATAGGACATGCTGGAGGGACAGATTCATAACCCAGAGGCTCCCTTCACTCTGGAATAAAATCCCAGTCCAGGTTAGGCAGAGTCCCTCATTGACTCTCTTCAAGAGGAATCTTGATGAGTGGATGGGAGATCATAGGTTTACCCCGGGTATCACTTCTGTGTCACTGTTAGATAGAGGCACAGTATACTAACCTCGAAAAAGGGCATAGCAAAATAAATTTAAAATGGGTGGCGAAAGCCAAACACATTCTGGCTAGGCTTATAAATGCCCTAGGGCAGATAGCCTAGTATGAACCTATGAACCTATGAACCTATATGCATTAAAAAAACCTTACGTAAATATAAAGAAGAAAGGTACAATACCTTGTTATAATTGTGTTTTTGTACTGAAATTAATATGGAACCAACTTTTCTACATCCAGTCATTAAGACAGAATTTACTTTCAATACTTATGCTACCTGTTTTACGGAAAACATGATTTATCTTGCTAATTGTGTGGCCTGTGACCATTTTTATATACGGAAAACAAATCAAAAGCTTAAGGAACGTATTAGCTCGCATCTCTCAGATATACATAGAGGTGTGGACACTAATGTCCTGTACAAACATATTTCACAAAAAGGTTTACATCATACGTTTAAATTTAGGGTTCTTCAGAAAGTATGTCCTGGTATAAGAAGAGGTAATTTAGTAGAAAAAAAACAGAACTATTGGAGTATAAATGGATAAATTATTTTAGGGCAGATGTGTTACCAGGACTTAATTTTCAGCATAGTATTAAACCCGTTTTAAAAGTTAGGCATAATTGTATATAAATTTATTTTATTAGTTTGGGTTGTGTGCTTAATTATCGTCTTATTGTTTTATTAATTGATTCTGTATGTTATTGGCTAGCCATTTGAACTCTATTTGATGCTTATTGTATATAAATGGTTGTAATGGCAGTTCAGTATTGAAGCATTGAAAAAGAGCTTGTCTTGAAAGCTTTGCAATTGGATTTTACTGCTTTATTCTACTCATTGTTTTATTAAATTCCTCTGTGGTACATACAGTGTGTCTGTGATTATACTTTTGGATACCATTGGGTGTTAATTTTAAAAGTTCGGGAGCTTGAAGTGTCATTTAAATTCCAGGCTCACTTTGCACAATAAAAGGAAGACACTGACTTATCCCAGTGAATATAATTCTCTGATAATTCTGAAAGCTCAAGATAGAGTAATAGGGCAACACCTGTTGAATGAGGCTGTTATCAGAAGAGTGGGATGGTAACACAGCTGGAAATCAAATTTAAGTAGTTCTTCCAGACCTAGAGGACTGACTCAAGACTTATAGTCATTGTCTTTTATTGTGTTTTTGCATCTTTAAATGTTAACCTAAGGAATATATTGACCTGTTTTTATTTTATTTTTTTATTATTATTATTATTTTATCAGCATGCATACAGGCTGAAGCCATGGAAGATAGGTTACTATCACAGAGGTTGCACTGTAACTGTGATAGCACAAAAACACAAGTGGTGCTATAGGTATGAAAGAGTCAATAGCCTGAATATGTAAGCTGTAGATCTACACTTCTGTAACAGAACTGCACCTTATCTAGCACTTTCTGACTAACATCAGCTTGCAAGGTTATAGGTAGTGCCACATTGTAATATCCAAGAGTTTCCACTGCAGTTACTAAAGACTCCAGCAACTTAAAATTCTTATCTTGATTTACTGACAATATAGCATGTTCTAGCAATTCACTGTGACACTGTGATTTCTGACAGTGAGGCATGAACCTGAACAGATACTGTTGGATATAATTTGTCAATAAGTTTCTGCACATTCACAATAACTCTAATCTTGTCAGCATTTGGTTAAAAACCATGCTACCAACACATGTAATACATTTCCAAAGAGATTAACCACATCTGGCTTTTGGCTTTATTGAACTTCAAACTTAAGATCAATCTGTCCATCAGCTTTATCAGTTGTTTATTATTGTCCTGCTGTGTAGTGCCCCAGAGTAGAGTGCTGACTTTTATATCTCTTACTCCATCTAATCTCTCAGTTATACTTACTGCTTATATTTGAGAAAGTTCAAGAGCTGGCAAAATATGCAGCTAGTAGTCAACACGGGGACTTGAGGCTATGAGCTGTTAATGGACTGCTTACTGTAGTTTAATGTTTGATTCCCTCAGCCTCAATGTTCCTGCTGTGTGACTGAGCAAGTTAGTTGACTAAACAGTGCTTTGCAGCAGGTGGGAAATTGGGCTAGGCTCCTCAGTGGTCTCCTGGATCACATGTCTAGTAACAACCTATGAACCTATCTCAAAAAAGTAGCCTTGAGAATCTATAATGATCTAAATGTGCATTGAAAATACAAACTTTACTTTTAGGTTCATCCAACTTAATCTGCCAAAACCCTTGGTTTACATGAAGCTTTGAGAACAACCTGGCATTAAACATAGCTGCTACTACTTCTTGAATAGTTTGAAGTGGATAATATTCTCTTTTTATCTATTTATTAAGATCTTTTAAGTCAGTACATATCTTCACCTTTCCTGCTTCATGACTATTACCCCATTGTCAATCCACGTTTTTGGTTCTGTCTGTTTGACTGCGGCTCACATTAATTCCATACGATTTAACTCATGTTCTGCCTTAGCCTTAAACACAATAGGGACTCTTCTAGGAACATGAATTGCAAAACATTCTAGGGTTATATTTTCAAATGATACTTGGACTGGATTTATCATAAACCTTCAGACAGATCCACATACTTCTTCAGAGTATGAACCTATTCAACACACTCTACTCTGCGCTTCTGTACTTGTAAAGAAGAGCTAATCACATATATATATTTTATTGAATGTATTTACCACAGCAGATTTCTTACCAGAAAAAAATATGATCTTATATGTCTTCTGCTAACTTCTGGGGTATAAATCCAGCACTGGACTGCCTATGTGCCTTTAAAATAACTGTCCCTGTAACTGTGTTGTGGTCCATCCCATCTGATAGTCTCCATCTGTTTGCCTTCAGTATAAAATAATTGCACACTTTGACTGATAACTAAATTTTTATCAATTTTTGCTGCAGATGTTAATCATTTTTAACTGAACTGCGTGCATGCTTTTTTACCATGCCAAGTGTCGTCTCTATCAAGATTATTTGGTTGTTTCAGTTGATGTTGCAATATCACTATCTGGAACAATAATCTTGTACTATATTTTTACATACAGCCCAACCACACTTGACCAAAGGCTTGCGTCTGTACCCAGAACACACATACAGACTTTTACAACTTAATTTTCAAATGCTGCATTTTGTATGTAGACTCTGCAATTATGGTACACTTTGCACCAGCTTTTGGTTTAAAAGCAGCTGGTCTGTGTTATACCTTTTGCCATCATTCACAGCTTGAATTGAATGCACATGGTCATTCTGGCCATCACTGAATGTAGAGACTGGATATAGCATACACTGTACTTTCTGAATTGTCCCCAGCCATTTCTGTTTAAAATAACTCTAATAGTTAATAGCACAACAGAAGTTACAGATTCGATATAAAGTTTTATAGAATGCCTTTTCATGCCAGTAGCCGAGATGATTACACTACGCGTGGTTTCTGTCTGCTCATTTGTTACTAGACAACATATTGGTTACCATGTGGTTGCCCAAAGTTTTGTTTTTATTTTTATTAGTTTTAATGATTTGCACATTCATATTTCTCTTCATTTTCATACAATGATCTGATTTTATGCTCATTGTTCTCTACTGTTTTATTTTAAGTTGAATTGTACATGCATCCCTGGCTTTCCCCAGTATTAAATTTGCTTTTCTCAATATGTGTTCATTAGCTGATCATTTTGATTCCACCAAAAAATTTGTTTGCTTATATGTGTATCATCCAAGCCACCAAATTTGCAGTCTTGTACTCTTTCCTTAAGTTCAGGGCATAAGCATCTATTGTTTACAAAACATCTGGATTTGTAGTAAAACTCAAATATCTGACAAATGGTGGATTCCTCTTTGTTTTTTAATATATCGGAATTAGCTTTTTTTAAAACTGCAATTTTGTCTGAGTCCTCAATTTTCAGTTTAAATGTATCAGCTACATTGATTGTTTCTTTCCCTTTGATGCCTTGGAAGATGACATTTCTTTTTTTCTTTCTTTTTAATGTTGTCTCTAACTCCATTCAAATTGAGATAGAGTTCAAAACATTAAGTCCATCTCTTCTGCTTTTCTGAGAAGCTTCCCTACTGTTTCAGAGATTTTAATGCTTGCAGGGTCATCATCTTGAGACAAAAATTGAAGAACCTAGTCATACCAACATGAGTGAACGGTGTTCCACACCTGAAGTCAACACCTCGTTGGTCCGATCCGACCATAAGCTAACTACCCTTGATATCCACATCCTGCCCCCACCCCCCATTAAGGAAACCACAGTAAAAAATTTCTCCAAAGCCAACTTCATGTGTCTTAAGACAGAAGTGGTGAACTTCATGACACCCCTGCAGATGAACAATACAGTTATGACTGCTGAATCCTACACAAATGCACTCTATAAGCACTTGCACGAGTGCATGGATTGTGCTATCCCAGACAGAACCAAGACGCTATCTTCCAAAAAAAGGAAGCCAATCTGGTGGTCCTCTGCCATAAACAAACTGTACAACAGAAGGAAGAAATTGTTGCAAAAGAGAGTAAAATTCCATGAGTGGAGGAGCTCCCTGGTCAGCCTCAGTAAGAAGCTGAGATCCCTTATAAGATCCTCCAAAGCTAGCTACGAAACCAAAATCACCACTAATTCTAAGGACAACCACAAAGCATTCTATAGCTATGTCAAGAATCTTGATGGCAACACCCAGATCTGCTCTGAGCTACAGCACAACGGCATGAAAATTACAGAACCAACTGATATTGCCAACATCCTGGCAGATAGGTTCAGTGATAACTTTACCCCCCCTTCACCCCCTAAAGGGCCCATATATATACAGGAAGAATGCAGAGTCCCTGTAATCACAACTACGCAGGTAAAAGCTGCACTCTCTAAAGCCAAAAACACAGCATCCATGGGACCAGACAACATCCCAGGCTGCATTTTTACACGAACTTCAGAATGAACTGGCTCCCCACTTAAGCACCGTGTTCAATAATAGCCTCACATTAGGCTTTGTGCCCACTGAATGGTGCACAGCAACAGTTATCTCACTCCACAAAGGGGGAGCCACCACTGATCCCGGGAACTATCGACCTATTAGCCTGACGAGCCTGGTCTGCAAAGCCATGGAACGTATCATCATGGAACTCATTAACAAAGACATTGGTAACCTCCAAACTCTGGATCCCACCCAGTTCAGGTTTGTGAAAGGCAGATCATGCCTCCTGAACCTGATCGACTTCTTTGAGGCAGTCACCAAAGCTGTAGATGAGGGTAAGGGGGTTCACACAGCCTATCTTGACCTCGCCAAGGCTTTCGACACCATCCCCCATTCTGGAATTATAGCTAAACTCACTAAACTAGGTATAAATCCCTACATCACAAGATGGGTTGTCAACTGGCTCACTGACAGAACCCACACTGTAAAAGTTGCAGACTCCAAATCTGACCTCAAAGCAGTGATAAGTGGAGTACCACAGGGTTCCGTCCTGGGATCTCTCCTGTTTGGTATCTACTTCTCTGAAGTACAGGCTAACACAGAAGGCCACTGGCTAACGAAGTTCACAGATGACTGCAAACTAGGATCCATAGTCAAGTCCCCAAATGATGTGGACATCCTACAGAAGGGCCTCGCTGAGACAGATGCCTGGTGTCAGAGCCATGGCCTCAAGCTCAATGCCAAAAAGTGCAGTGTCATCCCCTTTGGTAAAAACTCTGTACCCATGAACTACCACATAGGCAGCAATCTACTTAACACCAAATGTGTGATAAGAGACCTTGGGACCCAGGTGGACAGTAGTCTCTCCTTTGATAGTCACATCACCACAGTAGTCAGGAAGTCCTTCTACATGGCACACCTCATCATAAAAGGGTTCTCATCCAAGAAAAAAGAGGTCATTGTTCCTCTCTACTCGACACTCATTAGATCCATTATAGAGTACAACGCCCCTTTTGGAATATACCTCACAAGACATCTGCAGCAGCTGGAAAGGCCACAGAAGTACCTCACAAAGAGGATTACTGGCCTCAAACAAATGCCCTACACTGACCATCTCAAAAAACTCCAGCTTTGCTCCGTAGCATATCGCCTACTCTGAGGTGATCTCTGCCTAACATATAAAGCTATGTCAAACCCAGAGCTGTTGAACATGCTACACCTAAAGAAATCCCAATCCCTCCAAGCTACATGCTCTAGGGACCTAAACCTTGTCACCACAATAAACAGGACATGCTAGGGGGATAGATTCCTGTCACAGAGACTTCCCATACTCTGAAACAGGCTACCCATCTATGTCAAGCAAAGTTCTTCATTAGCACTCTTTAAGAAAAATCTTGATGAGTGGATGGGAAGTAGGAAATACACCCCGGGGATCACTTCTGTGTCTCTGCTCAACAGTGGCACAGGAAAATAACTTTCTTGGGTGGCGTAAGCCAGGGAACCTTATTGGCTAGGCTTACGTAGGCCCTTGGGCTGATAGCCTAGTACCTACCTATGAACCTATAAGAAGGGATGCAGACATACATTGGTGGGTCAGTGGAATGTGAAAAATAAGGAAAATAGACAGAGATTTGTGACTAATTGTGCATGCAAAACAAATCTGCTATGGTAAAATTACCTTGAAAAATGAAAAAAAAAAAGAAAAGGTTATTGACAGATTAAGGTAGCAGATGGCTTGCTTGATTACCTTATGGCACATCTGATACAGGCCCAAGTAGAAGGCAGATGCCACTATATGCTTCTCAGCAATCGTATAAAATCAGAGTGAATGAAAAAATGCAGCTTTCCTTGAGCTAGTACTTTTTCTCCTTCCACTTGTGGCACTATGTCACACTTTTATATTAGTGTAAGGACTATTAAGTCTTACTTCCATCCTCTTAGCAAATTAAATCTGGAAAAAAAACAAAAATAATGGGGGACACAAATTAGGGACAAATTTTAAGTATTGTTCTTATAAACTTAGAAAGTTGATAGAATAATAGGTTTTACATTTTCTGAAGGATTTGAAGTCTGAAATTCAAATATTTGACATTTGTTTAGTGCCTTCAATCCTCAATAATATGCCAGAAAATCACACATTTTAAAAAGGATAGATCAAAAATATGAGGCAAAAATGTAGATGTTCTGCAAAAATCTGGACAGTTGAGAGGTATGAATTAGTATCAGGATAGCTAAATAAGGGGGCACACACATAGAAGCTGTTTTTCAACTGAAACACGAATCATCAACCGTTTACTAAAACATGAATCCTCCTCCTGGGGCGGAGGGGGTCTCATGGCCGATAAGCATCTGTGCTGTTGCTGTTAAAGGTTTGTTACACTAATGTCTGGCTTTGTGCAGTGGTTGATGGACTACTGACTGAATCACAGTTGACTGGAGTTTGATTAGTAGCCCCAGTACTGGAAAAAGGAAGGGGGAAGTGTGGAGGGGAATGGCTCACTTCTGTCTTCCAAGGAGGAGAAAGGGGTTGCAAACACCGCAGTGTTAACTTTCCGGTGGACAGCAGGAAACTCACTACTTGTGCCTCGAGGGGTGTGGCAGGGATACCTGGAGGGAATGCATCTAGCAAAAGTGAGGGGACACCCTCCACTAACTTCCAATTGCATGCTCTTCTGTTGTGCCTCACTGGGTGCATGCATTAAGGATGAGGAACATAAAACAGAAAACCTCAAACTTTTTAATTCTCACCCTGGCAGTGGGAAATGTATAAGTTGATTGGCCACGATGGGGGAGTGTTAATTAACAGCAGGAGAAGAGTGCCAAAAAAAGGTATGCTACACTTGTGACATACACTGTATGTGACAGATAGATGCTTTAAAAGTGTAACAGCAACTTTTAGAATTTAATGATTTTGGTTTGAATTGCAGTTTATTTTCAAAGTTTTGGAGGTGCAGGATTGCATCTCACACTTCTGAGAGGAAGCCGATTTTGCTGGTCCACTTTTTTTTTTTAGTTTTCCTTTTCATTTATTACAATTATTATTTCATCATTATTTTCCAATATCTGTATAATTATGAGTTCTCTAATTTTCTTTGCTTGAATACATTCATTTTAAAATCTACAGCTTGTTAAGGATTGTGCACATTGTTTATTAAGTGAATTACAAAGCTAGAGCTTTTGAGTACTGGAAGGGTACTAGATAGATCAGAGTATATCACAGAACATCTGCTCAGTGAGATATCACTGCCAGCTCTGTTGTCTCTTGGGCTAAAGCTAGGCAATTAGACAATTAGATTGAGCTTTCCCCGTATGTCAGCTACAATGTCAGCTACATTTAAGACCTAATCAATAAGGTATAATAACATTTCTCTTGTATAGCTTATACAGTAATCAAGCCCATTAAAAATTCATCTGCATTCTGCCCAAGCCTGAGCTTTCATCTGCACAGAATGTAGGCTGTGTTGAATAGTAAACTCAAACACATTGTCCAGCAAAGCAACAACTCTGTTTTAACCTCCTTGCCTGCTCATTGGCAGTTTACTAGGAACAAGAAAGCAAAACAGCACAGTGCAGTTTGCCTGCAAGTGAACTCAAATACAGGCCGTGGAAGAGAACACAGTACATCACAGAATGTGCAGTTCAATGAAGCACCAAGTTCCTTTAGGTTATTTACTTGGTGTTTCATGCTTAGAGTTATAATTTTTCTTAAAATTCTGAATCCTCTTTCTTTTGTTTACAAGTGTAGATGCCAACAAAATGGGAAAATGTGTTTGCTGAGAGTCAGACTATACAGATCTAATATGGTAATTTTAGGGTTGCTAATACTTCATTAAATAATTTGAATATTGCTGTAATTGACTCCTCATTTTAATAGGATATATTTGCTGAAACTGTTTTGATTAAGAGATGAAAAGTCTTGAGTATATTAAAGGGTTACTACATGTACCACTGAATGAATGAATGAGCTGATAAAAATTATGATCATTACTTTCTGTAAATGAGTTTATAGTAATTCTTAATACACAGTATGAAGCTTTTACCTTCTACTGAAGCGCATTTGCACTTTGGCCAGAAGGTAAATCCTGATATACTCTAACAACAGGTTTGATAGCCACACTGGCTGGGGATTCATACTCAAGCTGCACGGTATCCAGCATGCTGTTGTGCAGGAAACTGCTTACATGCATGTAGCGATTCATAATACCAACTTGTGCTATGAAACTTTGAGGAAAACAGCATGGGAAATGAATAAAAATAACTGTATAATGTCATGCAAGTAAAAGTGTGCAGTCTGAGTAATTAATGATATGCAAATGAGCACCACTGAAAGCCAGTTACGAGTCATAGTCATAGGGCATATTATGCATGCAAGCAAGTTGCGCATTAGTATAAGACCAAACAGTATATTACAACTTCTGAATCTGTAGCAAATAAAGATGCTCAGATCAGCAGCAATGTTTGTGAATGAGCAATTCCTGGCAATCAGCATCACTACCTTACCCCCATAGCATGAAGCAAGAGCCAGTGGTACATACAGAAATGTTACTGGCAATGGATTACATACTACCAGCTAACAGACTAACAAATGACAGGCCATTTTTGTGGACAGAGCATCATACAGGTGTTGACTGACAGACACAGACAGGACTGGGACAAATGTGTGGACGACTTATACCAGTGGATAGTGCCAAGAGGCATTGAGCAAGCCTTACCATACTTGCTACAGAGACCTTTCAGATTCAAACAGGAGACACTGGCATTGACCTGCTGACCTGCAGCAGAATACTCATTGTGTTTCTTGACACACTTCTCCCACATGTGAATGAGCATATATGTTTCCCCAGCACACCAGGAGGGAGAGAGATGCATCTATGCATGGCTTCCATGACATCACCCTCCTCCTTGAACTAATGGGTGCTATAGACTGAACACATGTGGCAATGAAGGTCCCACCAGGCGTCATTGTCCATAGGAAATAGTATGTCAAAAGGAAGAGCAACCTTTCCATCAACTACCAGGTAGTATGCAATGCAAAGCAGTTGATAAGCAATATGTCTGTACAGTACACTGGTAGTAACCATGATTCCTACATATGGCATACAAGTCATCTGTGTCACAGCTTGTGCCATAGGGACATTCCCCAGGGTCACCTAGTTCATAAATGCAGGCAGTGTTGGAAGCAAACATGTAGATGTCATTAACACCTATGTAGTGTGGAATGTCACCACTCGAGCAGCCAACCCACAGCATTGCATTCCAGAGCATTTTTGGCAAAATCAACTTAAAAGGCATAAGATAAACAAATGTACATATTTTGTGAAGACTAAATGCTATTAAAACTGTACAAACAACAATATTTTCAGTAAGTATTCTTTATAGTGATAATAGTCAGTGTGTTCATACTGTGTGATTCATGAACAATTGGGTAGGCATTGCGGGAAGCCTACACAATATTTACATGTTAACACAATGAGCAGCAGCACTAATCGCACATGCATGCTACTCACCACACTAACACAAATAAATCATGTTTTTGTGGCCAGCAACAGTGTTGGTGGCCAGAAAAATGTATTGAGCAGCATGAGCACACACAGTTAGCGAACAAGCTTGCCTGTGGGCAAACCCGTTAAAGCGTGCTCGAGTGGACAGCAGGAAAAGCTACATAGGGCAAATAGGGCAAGCTGTACACAGGCAGAGAAAGTATACTGTGAGTAATGTGCACATAATTCAAACATATGAATACAGAAATAAGTAAGAGGCTAGGGGAAACAGCAAGGGCAACTACAACATATGGGTTACCAGACAGGGAAAGTATGCTGAGGACAATGTGCACAGAATTCAAAGAGATGTATACAGAGATATGTAAGAGGATAGGGTAAATTTTCAAATTATTGTAAGATAATTGATGTGAAGGTGTTTTTGTCACAAAGACAATTTTGTAATAAAATTTTGCAATACATATGTCATAATAATTAATGGTGGTCACAATTTCTGAGCGGATATAGGCCAATAAAAACAGACATGATGTTATAGGATGTGACAGTTGCACAAATAAACATTGTAACAGAGGACATTACATTACATATGAATGTCGTTCTCATGCTAAGTTGAGATGACAGTTCAAAAGGACAGAACATACATTATGGGATAGTAGCATAGTGTGCATTTTGTTCTTATAATATGTTAGAAAATAGGAATGGCTTAGAAGCCACAACCTCATTCTGTAAGAATCCAATCAATTCCATTAGTGTTACCACTAATCTGTGTATTAACTGTGTATGCCACAGAAATAGGCCTAACATACATGAGGAGGATCACCCTTGAAGGGAATTATGCACTTCAATAATCTAATGGTTATACATCCCGTACATAGGTGTGTGTGGTGTTACAAATGTGGGAGCAGAGTGTGACATCCATAATACCCTTGTGAAAGGCACCTCTGCCTGACACATTTATTGTGCAAATAGATAAGAACAGATCTAAGCACCACATTATGATGCAATGTATTCTCCAGAGATGTGTATTGTTGGCATATGCCACAGGAGGTAGCTATGGGTATTGTCACAAACAAGTGAAATTAATGTGTGAATTAAGAAAGGATCCCTGATAATGAATGTCATATCAGCATGTCAGACTGATGGAAATTAAATGTTTGTGCTCATGTGCACACAATTGTGATCAGTCCTATATCAATGTTCCATGGTCATGGAATGTTTGTATGTCTGTACACATAACACCCAAAAACTGGAGCACACCCGTTCTGTACACTACAGTACTCAATGCATGTGCCACAGTAGCACTCTCACCATGACACTGGCAGAACAAATGTCTACTGCCATGAAATCCAAAGCTATGTTCATGTGTGTTCATGCAATATATCAAGAGATAAGACTGATGTGATGCAATGGTTGTTGTGAAATGCCAGTACGTTCACACAAAATGAATCCCTATGCTAGAATTGAACATCACGCTGTAGAGCTCCTCCAACTAACAATATAGTTATTAATCACATGTGCCACAGTGGAACTGTTATCAGAGTTATTAAACTCCACCTATGTGAAGTCATTCAATCAGCTGCATTTTATTTGACCATAATTTTTATCTGCTAAATGGATGGGGAAGCCTGTGCCACACTATACGTACAAAGTATAAAGGTGGGGTGGTGGTGTCTTTCCTGCTGAACACTTAAGGACACAATGCTTACAGTCACTCAGTGCTGGTTTGGACCACTTGTCTAAGCTTTGAGAAAATCAACATCTTAGTGGGATCAATTAATGTGCCATAGTATTACTGTATCACCAATTGACATATGTATGGTTATGTGAATGCATTATGTGTCCCTGTAATAGCTTCAACAGAATCTTGCTGTATGTCAAACAACATTGTCTGATGCTAAGGTATACCCAAACATACCTGTAGCCCCCTGCTGTTGTCACTGTGATAGTAGAACAGTAATCACATACAATGTGGATATAATCTCCTATTGGAACAGATTTCTTACTTAGGAAACAACAAACATTACATTGTCTCATCTCCTCAGCCCTGAGGAGGTGTCTCACCACCAATGTTATGGAACTACAGTATTCAAATGACAGCATCAGTCTTCAGTACAGCCTTTCCAAAGGAAATGTAGAATAAACTCTTGTAACAGGAAACAACATCTACACATGAACAAAGCACGTGTGGGTGACAACACTGGTAATAACATGTACACTGACCGTAAGCAGTGACATCTGGATTTGTATTATATAGCTAACATCACAGGCTAATGAAGGTTTGCTGAAACACAAGCACAGCTACAGATTTATTTGATGACTGACTGCACATTTTAATGGATGATATCACCATTGTTTATTACCTTCATGTTTCCACTGAAAAGTGGTTGCACAGCACAAGCACAGTGTATAGATATACCTCATATATGTATTTGCAGCCTGTTCTGGACAATAAGAGGAAGAATCACACACTCACAGATGAAAGTTATTGCTATGTTCAAACTCACTACCTATGTACTGAAACAATAAACACACAAGTATATTATACACACATGCCACAAGAGAAGTTGGATTGCATGTGAGCCACACTGCATCTTGAAAAGGATGATATCAGCTGTGTCATGCAAAGGAGATGTGTGTGCAAAAATGACTTCTACAGTTATGTGGGACTATAAATGTTGTCAGTTCTAAGAGGTACAACACACTACTGTGTCCAATTATATTCACACACACAAACAGTCAGGAGAGCCTCACTGCTGTATTTTAACTCTCTACCTAGGAACTGTCATAATTTATACTTAAGTGTATTATACACATGCACCACAGGAGAGGTCTAGCCTGTCTGAGAATGCATTATTAAAATGATGACCTCATCAGTGTGTTGTAGACAGTATGCTTTTGTGGACAGTGTGAAAAGAGGATGTAGGATTGATCTGATAATGTAAGTGTTTCTCACAAGTGGGAGTCAAAGGATAACAGCTGTTGAATTAATCCTCCAGTGGTGCTATGGAATGACCATCACATACACAAGTTGACTGCTGAGAGATTAGGACCCCACACCTATCTAACTATACAGTCTAGAGGACACATATGTGAAGCAGGGTTCGACTCCAGTATGATGATCATTTTACAAAGGGTGTCAGAATGTGATTATTATAATACATTTTTATCATGACTTTAAGAATACATAGGCATGTCTCTAATAAGTATGTTGTAATAACTACTGAAGTAATTTTTTATACCTACTATATATAAGACATGCTTCAAGGGTCATCACAAGTTAATTGGGCGTACAATGTGGTATAAGACAAAAACTCAGCACATTTTGCAATAACACTTGAAATGCCATTTTGCATCACATACTACAGTTGCTTATTGCAGACCTTGTGCAGTTCTGAGGACTACAACTGATAAAACAGAAGGGGCTTAGATGCAACACATTCACAGGAAACTTATAAAAACAGGCAATAAGAGTTTCAGCTAATGCTGGATTAGAACTGTTGTCAAGATAAACATTTAAGTTTACAGACTTGATCCTTATCTCAGTACCCCACCAAGCAAGTCCAACTTCACTTGTGTCAAAATCACAACTTTGAAGGGACAGTGATAACCGATTCAGCCATAGAGGATGTAGGTATTATTCTTCTGGAAAGCAATGTCAGTCTGAAAATGCCATAACATGACATTTACACGTATCAGCCTAATGAACAGTCAGCAGTACAAAGGGGTGGCAGAGAAGGGGTGAAGACAGAGACAGATATACAGACATATATGAAAGGGTGGTGTTATGGGTCCTTAATACACATCTTTATGGTGTGTCCTCCGTATTCATCTGTTATGCTCTGGGGATCAAGAAGCAAAAACCTGATGACAACATGAGTAGAATAAAGGTGGTTTGCTAAATCTTCCTTATGGTCATGAATGTGCTGACAAATACTTAACTAGATAAAAAGTAAGATATGTGTCATGAAACATATTATAGATGTACAACATCACACTAAGAAATAATGTGATATCCATCTGGAATCGAACCCTTGATGCTGTGGTCAGAAATGAATCTTCCGACAACTGATTTATGTCAACACTATACAGAAGATGCTGCACTTGGCTATATCCAGTAGTCAAAGGACTGTTAGAGTATCTGTTGCAAATGCTTTCCTTTACTCTGCCTTTACTCTGTATTCTGATAAGACAGCATGTTTAAGAACCTTTGCACTAGGATAACCGGAATACTGGGGGTGATGGCAACAACTGACTAGGTTTTGCCATAGGACAGGAACAGCCAGTCACCATCACTCAACATTGGTGCATTATGCCAATGTCCATACAAACGCTGAGAGAAAAAGAGTGAAGGCTTTCTCATGGATCATTTCTGGCCATGTGTGCTGTGTGTGATTTTATTTTTTGACCAGATTAAATGTGTGAAAAAGGGATTGACAGGAAAGTGGTGAAATGGGGGAAGGGCTAGCCGAGGGGAGAACTTGGACTGTCACCACATCAAGAGTAGGTGACAACAGAATAATGTTGTATAGACAATTGTAACAAATCAAGTGTGTCAGGAAGACTCATAGGAGAACTGGATAGCTTTGTTGTTTTGTCTTTCGGCTTTTCCCAGTTAGGGGTTGCCACAGTGGAACTCCGGTCCGCTAATGATTGCCAGTAGATTTTTTACGTGCCGAGTTGCCAGCCCTGACGCACAACCTTCAACGAAGGTATGCCCATTCACGCATGTCTCCACACAGAAAACGCTCTAGCTGAGAATCGAACAGGACAACATCTTACTGTGAGGTGACAACACTACCACAGCACCACCACCGCAGTTAGAACTGGATCTGGATAGCTTTGTATGAGTCATTATTTTTTTGTGGGATGGGTGCCCATTTTTTACTTTTTTGTACTTTCAAAGAGAGAGCAATGTTGGAGAAGGAGCTTAGGAATATGAGGGTCAGGTAGGAAAGTTAGGTGAAGAAGCAGGTGTAGACATACAGGACAAACAAAACAGACAAGGATGGTGATGGACACAAAATATTGGGGTACACCATGATTGCAGATAGATAGGAGACATCAGAGGTGCACCCATGTCAAGCCTGAGAACAGTGCAAATCTAGAACTCACCCTTAGAACTGTCATCACTGTTTTCTGTCTCAGTTTCCTGTGTCTGTGCCCAACATGGCTTTGTCTTGTCAGTGTGAAAAAACACCTTTTCTACATGACCATTTCAGGCACTGAGGCCCTTTTCCATTATACCCTCCACCAGCCCTGTCAGCTTTTGGTGGGTGACAAAATCACCACCTCCACTACTACTCCTGGACCATACCAGTGCATCAGCAGCCAGGGCACAGCTACCTGATAAAGATTGGGCCAGTAGGGCAGGGGTTATGGAGGTAGTGCTGACAGCTTGGGAACCTGAAGTGCTGGGTGTTGGTGCTGCAACCTGTGGACAGATGGCGAGCTGATCTGCAGTGCTTGGTCTACCTCTCTGTGCTGCATGTCAGTTTTTCTAAGGAGAAATGTATGACAACAGAACATTTTTAAGGCATGCAAAATACCCCCCCCCCCCAAAAAAAAAAAAAAAAAGAATGAGAGAAGAGACAAAAGAGAGAGAGAGAATTAGATTCATGGCATATCACATGACTATATAAATTCAGAAATGAACAGTTACGATTAGCCACTCTATACACCTTTGCCACATCCAGCTATGATGGGAAGGTCTTACTCTGTTGTCATTTGATCAGTTCCTCTGCTATGATATCATAAATACAGATATTTATTTCAGTATTGCCAGATTGCAAACAATTATGATACTTATTTGGCTTACATTAAGACCTGATGCACATATACCCCATGCCTCTTTGAGGCAAATTAACTTCTCTTGGTGCACCTCCCTGTTTGCTGCATTCTCTTCAGCAGCTATACAACAGAGAAGAAGAGAGGAAGATGCGTGGAAGCGTATTGAATAACAGCCTTGACTGTGTCCTGCATTCTGTATCACTTAATACTGATGGATCAGTATGATTACACAGCTGAGGGATGTCAGCAGTTATAAACTCATCCTTCCATTGGCTGAGGAGGTAATTCTTCCACTGTTTAAGGTCACTATAGTGGTGATGACAACTCTTCCCAGTGTGTGGGATGTCATTTGCACTGGAGACAGCCTTGTCTAATCTGTTCCTGTCAGTTGCACTGGAGACAGCCTTGTCTAATCTCTTCTAAGTCTCAGTCTTATACTGAGACCAGTATAGTCCCCAGCAGCAGCCTACAGCTTTAGTGCTTCAGGAGGAGTGCCACAAAAATCCTGGACTCCTCAACACGCTACCTCTGTGCTCTAAAGTCAGCACCATCATCTCCTGTACCAGCCATGCTTGCAGAAGTCAAGTAGCAACTCTGTCTGAATTGGCTCCAAATTCCAATCTCGCATTTAACAGCTACTGCACAAACACACACAGCCATGCCGACTATATTGGCATGATGGAAAGCACAGAGAGGCATTTGCAAACAAAGAGGAAGGTATTTTATCAAACAGCAAAATTTAGATGTGAAACATGGCAACGAGGTGTGGCATGTGTGATGCTCATCCTATATAAATTTTTTCAGATGGTCAGCACTGACAGGCTTAATGGCTTCGATTGTTAGCCTTGGTGTTTTGAAGGTTTAATAGGATGACTTGGCACATAATTTTCTAGAATTATGCACTGTAAAAAGTTAGTTGACTAATGTGGGAATCAAACCTAAGGAAGAAATAATGTATAAATTTCATTCCAGGTGATTATTTGTCAATGAAACAGAAGAACTCCCTTTCAACTGTCTTCATTATGGATATACTGCATTCAGTATGAATGGAGATATACTACAGATAGACCTGTATGTGTATGACTTTAAGAAGTCCTGTAAAATGTATTCCCATGAAAGAGGCATTATTACTGTTTGTAAATGTATGTCAGATGGATAGACTTTCATGAGCTTATTAATACAGGGTGAGGTATAATACAAACATACATACATACATACATACATACTTCACTACACATACTTTCTTAAACACAAGAGTTGGGCTATGTGAGTAGAGAAGATGATTTAAAATTAAGTATTCTGCCCATCATACTGGGCCAGCAGAGTAATCCAGGCTGCAGAGAGCTGAATAAGCGACTTTTCTTGATACTAAGTATATTTTTTGTTGCTTTCCACATCTGAATACCTAGCAACTGTATTTCACCTGCCTTTCTGTTACATTGAAGCTGTTTTTACTGCATTTAACTTAATATTGCACTTGGAATCCTTGTTTGTTACTATTTGACTGTATTTGTAGCAAATTCTTCTGTGTAAGCTGTAGTAGCTGATTCATAGCATTTATAAGTGTTTGCTGTACCTGTTTCTGCCTGTTTTGTGAAAAAAAAAAAGAAAAATATCTCTTGTTTTTCCTGCTTTACTAGTTTAGTCCAGTTTCAGAGTTGCTGATTCCTGGGCTTTGGTTGTAGTTCCTGTGTATTGTTTCCTTGCCTTATTTGGGAAGGGAAGCTACCTTGCTTACCAGTGGGAGTGGGAAGCATTGAGCTGCCTTTTGTCCAGTTTTGTGAGGTTTCAGCCAGTAACTAGTAGTTTATTGGTCGTTTGGGCCAGTTTCTAGCTTTTTCCAGCCTCCTGGTATAAAACTTTCAGCTTGTACCTACTCAGCACAGACTCCACGTGGGCCAGCAGAGTAATCCAGGCTGCAGAGAGCTGAATAAGCGACTTTTCTTGATACTAAGTATATTTTTGTTGCTTTCCACATCTGAATACCTAGCAACTGTATTTCGCCTGCCTTTCTGTTACATTGAAGCTGTTTTACTGCATTTAACTTAATATTGCACTTGGAATCCTTGTTTGTTACTATTTTACTGTATTTGTAGCAAATTCTTCTGTGTAAGCTGTAGTAGCTGATTCATAGCATTTATAAGTGTTTGCTGTACCTGTTTCTGCCTGTTTTGTGAAAAAAAAGAAAAAATATCACTAGTTTAGTCCAGTTTCAGAGTTGCTGATTCCTGGGCTTTGGTTGTAGTCCTGTACTGTTTCCTTGCCTTATTTGGGGAAGGAAGCTACCTTGCTTACCAGTGGGAGTGGGAAGCATTGAGCTGCCTTTGTCCAGTTTTGTGAGGTTACATCCAGTAACTAGTTGTTGATTGGTCCTTTGGGGCCAGTTTCTAGCTTTTTCCAGCCTCCTGGTATAAAACTTTCAGCTTGTACCTACTCAGCACAGACTCCACGTGGGCCAGCAGAGTAATCCAGGCTGCAGAGAGCTGAATAAGCGACTTTTCTTGATACTAAGTATATTTTTTCTTTGCTTTCCACATCTGAATACCTAGCAACTGTATTTCGCCTGCCTTTCTGTTACATTGAAGCTGTTTTTACTGCATTTAACTTAATATTGCACTTGGAATCCTTGTTTGTTACTATTTTACTGTATTTGTAGCAAATTCTTCTGTGTAAGCTGTAGTAGCTGATTCATAGCATTTATAAGTGTTTGCTGTACCTGTTTCTGCCTGTTTTAAAAAAAAAAGAAAAAAATATCTCTTGTTTTTCCTGCTTTACTAGTTTAGTCCAGTTTCAGAGTTGCTGATTCCTGGGCTCTGGTTGTAGTTCCTGTGTACTGTTTCCTTGCCTTATTTGGGAAGGAAGCTACCTTGCTTACCAGTGGGAGTGGGAAGCATTGAGCTGCCTTTTGTCCAGTTTTGTGAGGTTTCAGCCAGTAACTAGTAGTTTATTGGTCGTTTTGGGACAGTTTCTAGCTTTTTCCAGCCCCCTGGTATAAAACTTTCAGCTTGTACCTACTCAGCACAGACTCCACGTGGGCCAGCAGAGTAATCCAGGCTGCAGAGAGCTGAATTTTTCTTGATACTAAGTATATTTGTTGTTGCTTTCCACATCTGAATACCTAGCAACTGTATTTCGCCTGTCTTTCTGTTACATTGAAGCTGTTTTACTGCATTTAACTTAATATTGCACTTGGAATCCTTGTTTGTTACTATTTGACTGTATTTGTAGCAAATTCTTCTGTGTAAGCTGTAGTAGCTGATTCATAGCATTTATAAGTGTTTGCTGTACCTGTTTCTGCCTGTTTTGTGAAAAAAAAAAAAAAAAGAAAAAAATATCTCTTGTTTTTCCTGCTTTACTAGTTTAGTCCAGTTTCAGAGTTGCTGATTCCTGGGCTTTGGTTGTAGTTCCTGTGTACTGTTTCCTTGCCTTATTTAGGGGAAGGGAAGCTACCTTGCTTACCAGTGGGAGTGGGAAGCATTGAGCTGCCTTTGTCCAGTTTTGTGAGGTTTCAGCCAGTAACTAGTAGTTTATTGGTCGCTTTGGGCCAGTTTCTAGCTTTTTCCAGCCCCTGGTATAAAACGCGTTAGCATTTAAGCTGAGCTGCCACTGTTGCACACTAGGGCAGTGCCGGTAAGCAGGTTTAAACTATTCGCTACCTAAAGTCCACTCTTCAAATTTTCCTTAAAACTACCTTCCTCGAACTATACTACTGATCAAATCAGCATATCCTATAAAAGATCATCTCTACTTGACTCCAAGTAGACTATTCTCTATCTATTAAACCTAGCACTTGCTCCTACAGTACTTATTACCTTGATACGGCACTCTTGTCATAGATAGTACCCCAAAAAGGCAACCCCCATTTCTCGGTCACCCACGTCCCCGAATCTTTTTAAGTTTTTCATCTACCCTTCTAGCATGTCGAGGATCAGTTGCTAGTGTCCTCTCCTGCTCAGCTGGTGAACCTGGGAATATTGAGGCAATGTTTCAATTGCCTCATGTACACAGACAACCCTTTCCTCCCACAAAACACAAATACATGCGAGATGCAACTATACGGCCAAACTGAGGCTGAGCTCTCAACATAGGACTGGCAAGACCAGTCAGGAGGAGACGGTTACCACACACACTATAGACCCAGTCTCACATAGTACCATTACAACCTCAAATCATACACATAAACACACAAAGACATACTCGGAGGCTCTGATCAAAAATCTACCAAAACAGCAGAGGCCACCAAAGCAGACACCCAAACAACCACCACCTCAGAACACAACACCGCAACACATAGACCTCACAGTCAGAGTGTCAAACAGTCACAGCCCTTAAGGCCAAACACAATGCCAGACACACTAGTCATTGGTGACTCCATAGTCAGACACACTGATGTCCCGCTCACCAGACTGAGTAAGGAGAAGGTCACAGTAAGCTGCCTGTCGGGCGCTAGAATCCGCCACATAACACAAGCACTCAGGTCTCTCAACAGCAGGTACAAATATGACTCAGTCATTGTCCACGCTGGTGTAAACGACTACTTCCTTGAGACGCACTCCTTGACTACATGAAAAGAGACATTGAGGAGCTCTCTGATTATGTAGCCCAGGCAGGTATGACCCTGACCTTGAGCAGTATCCTACCTTCACCAAGAATGATGCCACAATACAGAGATAAGATGATCAGCTTTAACAATTGGCTTAAACACTGGTGTCATTCAAAGGGGATCCAGTATCTGTCTGCCTGGGATGACATGCTGGACAAGCCACGCTGGGCTTGCACCTGTCACCCCTGGGATTCAGGATATTGGCAAAGGCTCTTGCCACCCCCATAGTGCCTTTTTTAGGCAAGGCTCAAATTCTAAACCTACCACCCTAGAACACAAAAAGGAAAAAACTAAGGGTAATGCTGCTCAATGCCAGAAGTCTAAATCTCAAAATGCACGACCGAGGCCCTTCTCAGTATGGAGAACATCGATGTCTGTGCTGTGACAGAAACCTGGTTCAAGGCTCCTGAGAGCACCCCCAGCTATCAGGTTTTACCTCATATCATGCGTTCCCCCAAAATCCGGACAATACCAAGAAAGGAGGGGGTATCCATATTCATCAAGGACACCCACACCTCAAGACTGGTCGATGCATCGGAGACCATCCAGGTGCAATTAACCATAGGCAAGACTGCTCTGCAAATTGTAGCATGTTACAGGCCACCCTCACAAACTCAGGAAACTCACATGGCCTTCCTGAAAACACTAGAGGATAAATGTATCACCAAACACCATCATACTAGGTGACTTCAATTACCCTAATATAGACTGGGACACTACTCAAGCCCAAACACCCTAGCCCAAAAGTTCCTGGAATTCATAAACTCAAATGCCATGGAACAACTAGTCACCATCCCCACAAGAGGAGATAACATACTTGATCTCATCATCACGAACATGGGAGCACAATGTTCAACACCGAAGTATACCCTCACTGGTGAGATCAGATCACAAACTAATCTCGCTGGAGGTCCTCATCCCACCCCCACCTGAAATAAGAAAGACCACAGTAAAGAACTTCTCAAAAGCCAACTTCACACTTCTAAAGACTAGTGTGGTCTCCTTTCAGGCCCCGAGCTGGCGGAAAACAATACTCAAGCCGCTGAATCACTTACAAACGCCTTCTACCAGCACCTGCAGGACTGCGTGGATAAGGCAATCCCAAGCAAAACAAAGACTCTTTGTACCAAAGCAAAGCGTCCAGTCTGGTGGACCCCAGCCATAAACAAACTCTACAACAAAAGGAGGAAGCTACTACAAGATAGAGCAAAATCCTTAAAAGGTAAGACACCCTTGATCACTATAAGTAAAAAACTAAGAGCTCTCATAAAATCATCCAAAGCAAATTGAGAGAAAAATAGCTAAAGACTCAAAAGACAATCATAAGGCCTTCTTTAGCTATGTTAGAAACCTAGGAGGAAACTCCCAGATATGCTCAGAACTAGTTCAAAATGATGTGAAGATTACTGATCCTACAGACATTGCCAACATACTGGCTGACAGGTTCAGTGCAAACTTCTCCCCCAAAAGGAGAGATATCTATACCAAATGAGTGCAGCCCCCAAACATCTCCAACGCCCAAGTGAGAACTGCTCTCTCAAAGCAAAAACACAGCATCCATGGGACCCGATGGTGTCCCTGTGTGCTCCATGAACTCAATGAGGAATTAAACCCACAGCTACGACAGCTGTTTAATCAAAGTCTTACCTCTGGATATGTACCCAGGGAGTGGCGCACTGCAACTGTGGTCCCACTTCACAAAGGCGGTGCCTCCACAGACCCTGGAAATTACCGGCCCATTAGCTTGACAAGCCTTATCTGCAAAACCATGGAGAGGATCATAATGGACCTCATAAATAAAGACATAGGGAATTTGCAGACTTTGGATCCAACCCAGTTTGGCTTTGTCAAAGGCAGATCATGCCTTTTAAACTTGGTTGACTTTTTCGAAACAGTCACCAAAGCCATTGATGAGGGAAAGGCAGTCCATACAGCCTACCTCGATCTGGCTAAGGCCTTCGATACAATACCCCACTCGGTATCATTGAAAAACTCATCAGCTTAAATGTTAACCCATACATCACAAGATGGGTTGCAAACTGGCTGAGTGACAGAACCCACAGGGTCAGAGTTGCTGGCGCCATGTCAGACTCAAAGCCTGTCACAAGTGGTGTCCCACAGGGCTCAGTCCTGGGCCCACTCTTGTTTGGCATCTACTTTTCCAAGTACAAGCAAACACAGGAGGGTTATGGCTGACAAAGTTTGCAGATGACTGCAAACTGGGCGCCATAGTAGAAAACACATCTGACACAGATATCCTTCAGAAGGGTCTCACAGAAATGGATAACTGGTGCCAGAGCCACGGCCTAAAGTTAAATGCCAAAAAATGCATAGTCATACCCTTCGGGAAAAACAAGGTTACCCCTAGCTACCAAATAGGTGGCAATCCACTGAGCACAGAAGAAGTTATCAGGACCTGGGGACCCAGGTTGATAGTAGTCTGTCATTCGACACCCATGTAGCTAAAGTAGTTAGGAAGTCTTTCTACATTGCCCACCTTATCATGAAGGGATTCTCATCTAGATCAAGGGAGGTCATAGTCTCCTTACTCATCACTCATCAGACCAATGATTGAGTACAATGCCCCATTCGAATGTATCTGACCCGACACTTGCAGCAGCTGGAGAGGACACAAAAGTTCCTCACCAAAAGGATAAAGGGTCTCAAAAATCTGTCCTATGCTGCCCGACTGAAAGAACTCCAGCTCTATTCAGTCGCCATGCTCAGAGGTGACCTTTGCCTAACATACAAGGCCATGTCAAACCCAGATTTGATGAATATGCTTCACCTCAAAAAATCTAGATCCATCAGAGCCACAAGGGCGGAGACTTAAACCTCGACACGGCTATTAATAGGACGTGCTGGAGGGATAGATTCATCACCCAAAGACTCCTATGCTGTGGAACAAAATCCCGGTACATGTGAGGCAGAGCACCTCGCTGGCCTTGTTCAAGAGAAATCTTGACCAATGGATGGAAGATCGCAGATATACCCCAGGAATTACCTCAGTGTCACTGCTCGACAGAGGCACAGCAAAATAATGGGTATAGTTCCCCATACTAAAGGGGTGGCGTAAGCCACAAAACGATGGGCTAGGCTTATAAATGCCCTCGGGCAGATAGCCTAGTATGAACCTATGAACCTATAGATATGTCGGTGTATTTTTAAATCATTATCATAATTATCTTACTTAAACAATTACAGACACATTCAACTATATTTCATAACTGAATCATTAATGATATATGCTACTTAGAAAAAATATTTATCAAAACATTAATGAAATATTTCTTGTAATAAACGTAATTATGATAGCTATTTGTATGTAATGTTACTTTCCTGATCAAAATGTTGTTAGAAATCACATGCTGATACCCTTTGTAAGGATAAGTGTTATTTAGATATGAACCCTGGATCACCTGTATTCTGCCTCTAAAGTCAGTGTACTTACACCTTGTGCCACAGAAACAGTTACATAGCAGGTAGATGTTCTCCACTCAGTACTGCCCAAAGTGCTGACGTCCACCCATTGCCGTTAAGCCTATTTGTGCTATAGAAAGCTGCCCAAATAAAATGTTTCACTTTTTTCATTAAGTGGGTAACCCTGATTGTGCACCACTCAGCAGAGAGCAAGGGCACAAGGCAAGAAACAGAAAAAAAGCATATGAAATTCTGATGAAAGTAAGTCATAAATTTGGAGTAATAATATCTGCATTCCCTTTACACAGTATGGATTTGAACACCAGAGCAACTCTATTAATGGGTCCAAATTACTGCATTTACAGCTTCTGCCACAGAAACAGGTATACAGTATGTCCACATCACTCACTCATTAGTAATACCGTGCAGCACTGACAACACTGTTTGCACTAAGGGAGATCCCAGAAATGACATTGTTCACTCCTTCCTTCAAATGTGAGCCCTGTTTGTGCTCTGCTAAGAAGTGCTGAAATCATACAAGCAAAAAAAAAGAAACACATATATTACAATTTGTATTCCACAGAACATAACACAAGCTGCAGCAGCATGTGATTTCAAGCTGGATTCAAACCCTACAATGAGGAACACACAGAAAAATAATTTTCAGCAACAAAAAATTTCAGGGAATCATAATGAAAATGCAGGATTGTGAAGTTTCCTAGATCTGTGTGTGTTACAGCATAATTGTATGCTCAGAAAATACGCATTAACTCTGCCAGACAGCACACTCTCTGGATTTGAACTCTTAATTCAGTGCAATAACAACACACACTAAGTTGTAATTCGTATTCCTCTTTGCCAGCAACACAGGATCAGAAATATTCCTTTCTCATTTCCTTGAACACATTTAGATCAATGTGATATTGACAAATACTGAACACTACTAATAACCCACACCATGTTAATGTCAAATTGCCAACACTGCCAGCTACTTCTTCTCTTTATTTTCTGTACATCTTCCCCATCTCATAGCTTAACCACAAAAATGCAATGTCATGGGCATTTATTTACATTTTTGTTTCAATGTGTAACATAGCTGATCAGCATTTCAGACATATTTTAAGCAGAGAATGGAAAGTGTGCTCTTAGTACAATATCATATCAATGCTGTTAAGGTTGTTCTCATAGCTCTCAAGGTGCTTACACTTTCTATTTTAAGTCTACACTGCATGATGCACTTCAAAGAGAAGAGTCTGTTCAGTGTTGCTTGTTGTAGTGAGAGCAATCAGTAACCCTTGCAAGCCATTAGCAGCTAACAATTGTCATTGCTCCTCCCTGCAGTCCTAGGGCATGTGCATGCAGTGTTGTAGCTATTTACATCCCTTACACCAGGTGATTGTTTTGGGTGTTCAGGAATGCCAATGATTTCACACCTCATTTGCATCTTCATAGTGCTCAGAGGGCTGAATCTACAGCAGAGACAGCAGTATATAAACGTAATGGTGTAGGTACTGGAGTGGAAATATGGGAAACTAAAAGGATACAGACAGACCATTACTAATAGTTAATTGGAAAAGATTGTTCTGCAAATTGCTGCACTATTTCATAAGGTATGTTTATCTTCTTTATAAACTGCTTACATGTTCATATTTTGAAAGTATTTTAATATGCACTAGAAAAAAGAATTTTGAAATGTATGCAGAGTTAAAAAATCACTGCTAGTATAATGCACATATATCAGTTCTTGCTGTGTTTTCCAGTTTAGTCTGGTTACATTGTAATATTCTGTTATCACTTACTATTGGAATTTCACCAGTTACTGAAGACAGTTGCATTACATTTATTATCAACTTTAAGGGATTGTGCATGTGTAGCTAACAGAGGTGTTAGGCTTCTCAGATGTTCCTTGGCAGCCTCCACAGCAGTGGAGAGACCAATGGAAATTGTCTAGACAGTTGGACTTATTTAACTAGCTATTAATAATCCTGTCATCCAGCAGTCATTTACACAACTGCTGTCTTAATTACAGAATTATTAACTTATTATTATTACAGAAATGTTAACAGAAAGGGTGCAATGTTAATGTATTATTTATTTATTTTTTTGGAGGAGGGTGTAGTCCAAAATGGGCATTGTGGGTTCAATTGTTTTGTGTTGAGGACAGGTGCACTGATTTTGTTTGAGGAGAATTCTTTCTGTATGTGCTACAAATGTATTTTTTTTTCTGTTTCCTGTCATGCAGGATTGTGACACCCAGACCATCTGTTCCACACAAGCCACCATCCAGTGATGCAGAGAACTAGGCAATCACTGAATCCTTACACCACCATGGATCCATTCTGCTTGACAGAGGCAAAGGTGAGATGTCTGTCAGAAAAAGCATATGGCAGCAGGTGGCTGCTGAAATAAATGCAGTAGGTGGCCATGTCAGAAACTATAATCAGGTGTGGCACCATGCCACTGATATGATTTCAGCAACATGCAGGAGGACAGCTGTAGTAGAACAAGAACATATGGCTGTGGGGGCAGGTCCTGCTATGGAACCACCACTCACAGAAAATGAGCATTGCATGTCCACCATCAGAGATCCAGACAGCTCACCATAGGGTCCACATAGACTCCTTGATGTTGGTGCTGATGTGGACAACAGGCCAAGTGCTTCCCAAGAAGAAACCCCAGGTATGATATACATACAAGGCATTTAATGCCATTCTAAAAATCTTTATGTGTTACTACTTCTACATCTAAAAGAGTGAAGAGTCCAACAGAGATTGTGTTGGGGGGTGGTCAGTCTAATTAATTCTGTGACATTTCTTAAGGGGAAGATAGGCAGTGCATTATTCTGTTATCCTTGTGTCATTTGCATTGTGATGCTTATTAGCCTTCTTTCCACTGCCTTCCCCTTTTTCCAGTGATATCAGAATTACCATATGAAATACCACTTGCAGATAGTAAACACAAACTTTCTTTGATTAGTAATTACCATTACTTAGATGTATTTTATACCTTTAACATCTGAAATTAACATGAGTGTGCAGAACCAAGTTTGGAACATTTACACCCAGTATTTATCTCTTGATTGTGTTTATTGATTATTATCTCAGGTGACCCTGACAGTGGCACTGTAGAACTTGTACCACAAGATGTCAGAGTTTCGGTAGCCTCTGGTGATGAAGGTGGTGATATAGAGCCACAATCAGGGGTGCGGAAGTTCAGTCTGACACTGAGGTTGTGGCTCACACATGCACTGGTCTTATTTCAGACACAGTCAGTATGCTTACACATACCCATTCCATTGAGGCCTCAGACATAGGATGGCTTGAGGGTGACACAGTTGATTAGGGTAGTGTGGTTACTCCAGTTACAGAGCTGGTTGAATCTGTCTTTAGCAATTGCGAGGGTATAGAACCACATAAGAGGGTTGCTAGAGGTGCTTGGAGGAGGCCTACTATCCACTCTTGTCCTAATGCTGTTGTGTCATGTTTTGCCATCATACATATGTATATTGCTATCATGGAGGCACAGACACATTCCACCAGGGCATTGGAAGAGATTGTGTGAGTCCTAAATGTGGTGAATTCTGACACGTGTGATTGCTTCAACTATCATTTGCCTCTTAGTTGCTGAATGTGCGTGTTAACCTTTGAGACTTAGGGGTGAGTGTGTGAGCTATCCTTTACCTCTTAGCAAAGGCATATTATGCATGCCTACATCTTCCATCTACCTCTGCAGCTGGAGGCTCTCCCTCAGAATCCTTGTCTGTATGTGCTAGAGGTACTGTCCAGGAAAGTGTAGTCCTGGCCCTTGCTGGTTTCCTTAAGATGATAGTGTGCAATATGGCACAGACTGTGAGACTGTGAGAATTTCTGTGCAGGTGCCTGGGTTGTACTGCAGGGCACCCCCTGATGTGTCCAGACAGTGAAAGCATGACTTCCTCATGCCATACACCTGTTCTATGATGTTTCTAGTTTGAGTGTGGGCATTGTTGTATACTTCTGTCAGTGTGTGTGTGTGTGTGTGTGTGTGTGTGTGTGTGTATGCATTTCTGATGGGTCTTTTGAGCTACAGTTCCAGTACATAACCTGCATCACTCAGCAGATGGTCTTGTGGAGCATCACTCATAGCAAACAAGGTATAAAGCTACGAGGTGTGCCATATGTGTGAGCCATGGTAACTGCCTGGGTTGCCTGCCTACACATTGAAGATGATCCCTTGGGCATTACAGACAACATGGTAGCTGATTGAGTGGACCCCCTTCTTGTTGATGTATGTCCTTTCTTGTTCACTAAGCAGTCTTTTATTTCTATGTTAGTGCAATCTATAGCCCCAAAAACCTTAGGAAAGTGTGCTACAGCATAAAATTCATGCATTGTTCTTGCTCTCTCCACTGGTGTGCATGTGGAATTGATGTACTCCCTTGCATGTTCTAGCATAGCATTAAGACATTGGTGCAATGTTTTGGAGGCTAAGGCCTGTGACATCCCTCGTATATCCCCTGTGGGTCTCTGGAATATACCAGTGGCTAATATCCTTAATGCTATACAGACCTTATTTTCCAATGATATAGGTTCTCCTCACTTTTCCCTTGATCTGAGGTGGGGGAGGCAGAGGTGACAGAGTTCAGATAGTGTTTTTTTATCAACCTTGTATCACTCTACTATTTCAATATCATGCAATCCATGATATAGTAAATGGGATCTGAACACCCTTCTTCTCCTAGGATGAGATCTATCAGCAGCAGCAACATAGATTTGAGCCTGGTGTACATACACATGCAAGAGAGCAGCAGCAACCCCTAACATTGTTTTTTTTCCCTAAGTGTGATGGCGGCTGTATTCAAGTAGGTTTTGGAGTTCATGGCAAAGGGCTACACCATCTCTACATGGTTACTTTGTAACTTCCTGAATGGCCCCACCATTTTGGATTGGTTTATCAGCATGTAATTCAGCTGATTATGCTTTCATTAGCATCCGCTGCTGTTTACCTTTGTGTGGCGGCTCTAAACAGCATGTAGAGCTGTGTAGTGAATACAAAATAGTTCGCTATCATGTGTGCATTGCAGCATGATGCACACACAATAGCAGAACAGAAATTAGCCATTCATGAATTTGGCCCATAGTCTTTCCATAAATACTATAATATATTATAATGCATACAAACTCAGAATTAATTTTTTTGATAAACTTTCATAAATAAATTGCCGTATCTTGGAAACTGTACAACCTAGATATATATAGTTAGAACACTTTTATGAACTAGACATGTGACAGCAATAAATTCCTCTGAGTACGCACATATTGAGATATTTACAGAAATATGAAAACATATGCTTAATTGTATAATTAGATAAATAACACTGAATATCTCTCAAGATGTACAACTTACAGTGCAAATAACAAAGACATGTTTCTTCTACATCACCTGATGCCATGTAATAGTTTGTAAGTCACTTATTTTTTGAAGTATTAAGTACATATGGAAATACTGCTTATTTTCATAATTATATTAAACATATAACAATGGGTATTGACAATACATTTTTCGTCTGCCAACATAGCATTTCACACCATATCCCTCAATTGCATGTAAGTCTCTTGGTTATGAAAATCTGAACATGCTGTAAATATGAAAATATGAGTAAAAGTAGCAAACAGTGATTAATATTTCTACTACCGGACAGCATAGCTCAACAATCTTCATGTAATTTTATTAATAACTCCTTGCCCTTTCTAATACTAGTTAAAGAAGCCAGACCCACAAAAGGTCTGGATGCCATAAGGAGCTATGGATATTAACTGGAAGTATGCAAAAAATGTGATAGTGACCTCAGTGATATCTCTCTCTCTCTATATATATATATATATATATATACACACACACACACACACACACACACACACACACACACACACACACACACACACACACACACACACACACACAATACATCCCTACTGCTCGCTAGGTAATGGAAGATACCCATTGTAGCTCTGGCCGATAATATCTGTAAGAAATCCACACACCACTGCTACACAGCAGTATAACACCATTCACATGCACACCAGAAGCATAAGTGAGCATGTGTTCACCCAAATGAAGGCATGTATCCACTTCCTAAATACCACAGAGGGGGGGGGGTGCTCTGCTGTATGCATCTGCCACCCCTTGCAAGATGTTCTTAGTATACTGCATGCTACATAACACACTTAACACAAGGCATGCAGACCATCCATCCATTCAGGGAATATGATACCAGGTGCTTCTGTCACAGTGTGCCACCATCAGTAAGTGATGACAGTGGTGCCAAGAGGCATTGAGCAGTAGCTACATCACACCATATCAAGCAATGATGGGTACAGTAATCATACCTGCAGGTTTGGCAATGGCATCTAGTCCAGTACCATGGTCCCATAATAGGCACAGTGTGGTGCTATGTTGAAAAGCATAATGTATGCAGTGTTAAAGGTTATACGGCACACAGGAAGGTGTAGTGGGCCACAGTCATCATTTGCATAGGTGACAAGGGACACAGTGACAGACAGCTGACATCACAACCTGCATGAGGTGCATGTTACTTGAAGTGAAGAGTATAGCCTTGCGGCAAGGCATATTCTATGATAAATATAATGATCTCCAATTAAAATGGAGGAAACAGTATAGGGTCTTTCTTGGTGTGGGTGTAGCTACATGGCCATGAACTGGGGCATTGCAGTGACCAGTAGTGGTGGATAACAGCTCTCCTGAGACAGGGATGTTATGCTGCTGTGGAAACAAGACCTGTATGGATGCCACCAAGATGGTGTCCTGCCCTCAGAGTCTGGCAGTCATCACTATCCAGAACATGGACATGTGTAGATAGACACCTCTAGTCTCACAGAAAGAGACTGTGAACACTGAATTGGTCTCCAGACATGACCACTCCAGGCATGTACCTGTCCCAGCAACAGACAGCACTGTTGTACTGGGCAATGATGGTGATACTTACTGTCCTCTGCACTGCGGTAGTCCTACAGTAGTCCTCATGAGAACTAACATAGCATCATCCCTGGACTCTATCACTTCACCAAGTTGTTGGCAGTGGTGGGTTCATAGGTTCATAGGTTGGTACTAGGCTATCAGCCCTAGGGCCTATACAAGCCTAGCCATATGTCCTTATGGGTTATATCCTTATGGAAGCCACACCCCATACTAGTCATCTCCATGATGGCATGGGTAACAACAGAGTATGCCTGGATGATAGAAGTGCTCATCTGTTGATTGAACCCTAGCAATGCCTGCATATTAGGAACCAGTTTTGACAAGTGATGGTGATGTAGGATCCCTTGCTAAGCTGCAATAAGTTGTGTTTGCCCTCACTTTCTGCAGTGTGCTCCTCTGCTGCTGCAACCACTGCTGTAAGTCTTGGGGAGCCCACTCCAATGGGGTGGGTGTGTGCTCAAGCTGTACAGCCTGTAGATCAGGTGCGAGACTCTGAACAATGGGTGGAGGACCATCCAGGAGGGTGCCAGACAGTACCTGTGTTTTATCTTACTGTGAATCAATCTGTGTCTTAGCATCATAGTCAGACCTTGCATAATTGATGACATCAGCTTATCTTGATCTAAACCTATACATGTGTCACGGTAACAGAGATATGGCCTAAGAATATACAGTAGAAGACAGAAGATACAAACAGCAGTGTACACTATGCAAGTATAGAACAGACACGTTCCCCTGCTGCCATTCCTGTTTGAATGCATACCCAATATGTTTCTGAGAAATGTATGCAGTGGCATTTGGGGCCACTCACCAATACAAAATGCACAATTACCATACAGACTTGCAGAATAGTTACTAACGTGGTTCATCTTCCTCTGAGACACATGAGGGTTGACCACTCATTAAACCTGGGGTCACTCCTTCTGGTAAGATACCTGTGCTTTCACCATCATCATGCAAGACACTAGGAACTCCTCATCATCAGTTAGGCTTACAGTAGGAGGTTGCTCCCTGTCCAGTGGCTGACCCTTCAGCTGTTATGCAAAACAAAATTATGGCAAAAGTAAGGAAGGGTAATTGCCATGAAGATAAACTCTCTTATAAAGCTAAATAGGCAACTGAGAGGGCTAATTAGATCAAGCAAAGCCAATTTTGAGGGTAAGATAGCCTCCCAGGTGAAATATAACCATAAGGCTTTCTACAGCTATGTTCAGAAACCTCAATGGTAGCACACTGCCAATTGATGAACTACTGGTTAATGGTGCCACATTCACTGAGATTGGTGATATAGTGACCCTGTTAGTTGACAAATCCAGTTCCAACTTTACCCCCTCTCACTCCAACCATCTCCCAAAAATACCCTCAAACCTAACCCCTGCAACTATAACTAGGGACCATTTACTGACTGCTCTTGCTAAAGCCAAGAATACGGCCTCAATGAGCCCTGATAACATCCCAGGATGCCTCCTGAACAGTCTAAAATATGGCTTATCAGGATGCCTGGATTCATTATTTAACTACACTTTTAAAACAGGCTTTGTGCCATGTTAATGGAGGACTGTAGCAGTCATCCCCTTCATAAGAGGAACTTCAACAGATACTGGAAACTATAGACCCATTTGTTTGACTAGTCTTATTTGCAAAGCCATGGAAAGAATTATCATGGAAACTATCAACAAGGACATAGGAGACCTCTAGATACTGGATCCATCCCAGTTTGGCCTTTTCAAAGGAAGGTCATATTTATTGAATCTGGTAGACTTATTTAAAAAGGTTATTAAGGTAATGGATAAGGGGAAAATGGTGCATATTGCCTACTGAGATCTGGCTAAAGCACTTGATACTATACCCCACTCAGGTATTGTCAGCAAACTTATGGAACTATGTATAACCCCCTTCATAACATACTGGAGAACTAGCTGGCTCACTGATAGAATCCAGGAGGTTAGAACTGACGAGGCGACTTCCACAGAGAGGCTGGTCACCAGTGGAATCCACCAGGGCTCTGTACTAGGTCCACCCTTCTTTGGCATTTACTTCTTGGATGTCAAAGCCAGTGTCAAAGGCCTCTGGCTAACCAAGTTCACAGATGATTGCAAACTGGGAACAGTCATTGAATCCTCTCAAGATGAGAACACCCTTCTGGAAGGTGTAACACAGACAAATGAGTGGTGCTAAAGTCATCACTTAAAAGTCAGTAGCAAGAAATGCAATACAGTACCTTTTGGGAAGTCAGCTACCCTGGGTAACTACATCATCAATAAAACACCCCTAAAAGTTGATTCATTAGTCAGGGATCTTGGAACATGTGTAGATAGTAAACTAACCTTTGACCAATATGTGTCCAAGGTAGCAAGAACATCTTTCTATCTTGCTCAACTTATGTCATTGTACTTGGCCGTCATCAGAACCGCCATAGAGTATCATGCCCATTTAAGTATGTACCTGACCAGACACATGCAGCAACTGCAATGTCCAAAAAGTCTTACAAAAAGAACACAGGGAGTAAACACAATGTCCCATACTAATCACCTCAAAGCACTGTCTCTTTACATAGTATCATAATGACTTCTGAGAGGTAATCTTTGTCTGGCATACAAGGCATCCATGGCCCTTGTTTTGATGAATCTTTTACACATCTGCAAAACAAACAGCATCAGAACTCCTAGATTAAAAGACTTAAATTTTGCTTGTGACGTAAATAGGACATGTTGGAGAGACAGATATGCTTTTCAGAGTATTCCCATTCTTTGGAACAGGCTCCCCATCGATTTGAAGCAGAGTTCCTCCCTATTCCTATTTAAGCACAACTTGGACCAATGAATGGGTAATCAGAAATTCACCTCTGTTTTGGTGCCCATGTCTCTGATAGACAGAAGCAGTCAGTAAATCACTCCTTATATAAATCAAATTTGTGGGTCACATTTGGGTTGCACGGCTAGACTTATAAAGGTCCTAATGGTTGTTAGTACACACCTATGCTGCATGCCTTTTTGCAGGTCCACCTGTTTATGTTGGTGACATGCCTCTGCCATTGCTGTATTTTGTGAGCCCACCTACCAACAGCACTGATGTCATAGACCAATGTCTCCTAGGGGTAGGTGAGGATCTAACAGGTGAGAACCACCTTTTCCTAACAGGTAATGCCCATGTATCCTGAATATCTGTAGCATGGCATCTTCAGCAGCTTGTCTGCAGTTGCCCAACCTTTGCTGTCCACATCCTGTGGAGGACATGAAGATGCCAATATGAGCAAGACACATAGTTGCTGTAGATCAATATATGTGTATATTTATTTATTTTATTTTACATTTGTTGACCGGGCTAGTCTAGCTGGATACATGTCCATTTTCAGTAGAGGCCCGGGGAGAAAAGCTCTAAGTAAATACGTATACAATTAATCTAAAGGTTGTGACAAATATAAAAACAGGAAGTGTTACAAATTTTTTTTTCTTCAAATTATAATAGTCATAGTTATTACATATATGCAAATTTGTTTGTAATCATATAAAATGGTGAGACTATGAAGGGAAGATAATAGAGGATATAGTTTAGAAAGAAAAGTAGTAACAGGAGAAAAGTTAGTTAGAGTTAGTACAGGAGCATAGCCAGTGTTTATTGAGATATAGTTTTAGATTCCTTTTAAAAAGTAAAAGAGAAGTCTGTGATGTGATTTCAGAGGGTAGTTTGTTCCAAAGTTTCCCAATGGAGTTAGAGAACAAGGATTCACCTGCAGAGTTGTTGGATTTGGTAGTTTTGATCAGTAGTTTGTTTGAGGAGCGTAGATTCTTGAGATTATTATAGGATGTTATGAGGCTAGAAAATATAGGTGTGCTGTGAGGTTGTAACAAGGTCTTGTGGGCTATTGTGAGCTGCTGTAATTGAAGTTGGTTAAGAAATTCTAGCCAGTCTAGTTGTTTTAGGTTCAAACAGTGATGGGTTCTAAATGGAGAACCTGTGGCAAATCTAGCAATATTATTATAGGATATAACTAGTTTGTTAAGGTTATTTTTAGAAAGACTGGTATATATAGGAGACGCATAGAGTAGAGTAGAGATTAGGTGGGTTCTGGCTATAGCGGTTCTAGCTAGTGGTGTAAGAAAGGGTTTGATTCTATAAAGGGATCCTAGTTTTTTGTTAACTATTTTTATTGTGGTGTTAATGTGAGTATCAAAGTTAAGGTGGTTGTCAATTGTTATTCCTAAGAGTTTAGTGGTTGGGTCAGGAGAGATAAGAGTTCCATTGTTAGATGTAAGAGTGAAATGTAAAGGGGTAGACTTACAGTTTGGTGTAAAGAGTAAGAGTTTAGTTTTTTTTGGGATTTAAGAGAAGGCAGCAGTGTGAGAACCATTGTTCTACAGAGTTGAAAGCTTTTTGGGTAATAGACTGCAGTTTAGTTTAAGATGTGGCTGAGCAGATAATAGTAGAGTCATTTGCATATTGAATACAAGTGGTATGTGGAATAGCTGATTGCAGATCGTTAATATAAATGGAAAATAGGAGTGGGCCTAATATAGAGCCCTGGGGGACCCCAAGGGAGACAGGAAGGAGATTAGATAGTTTATTTTGCCAGAGAACAGCCTGCTGTCAGTTTTTTAGGTAGGATGTAAACCAGTTCCAGACATGGGATCGAGTAAAAGAGATTTTAGTATAAATAGGAGGAGTTGGTGATTAACCATGTCGAAAACTTTAGATAAATCAGTAAAGAGTGCAGAGGACAGGACATTGTTATTGCGGAATTTGTTGATACAATTTGTGAAGGATAGCAGGGCTGTGGTGGTACTGTGGGAAGGTCTAAATCCGTGTTGACAGTTGGTGAGTAGGTTATTATGGAGTAGGTGGTTAAGTAGTTGGTTATGGATACACTTTTCCATAATTTTTGCAAGAGGGGATAGTAGTGCTATGGGACGAAAGTTAGAGAAGTCATTGGAGTTCCCACCTTTATGTAGTGGGATGATATGAGAAATTTTCCAGATGGATGGGATAGTTCCTTCAGTTATGGTTCTATTTATTAGAATGGAAATGGGATAGGCAATAGCTTTAGCTCCTTTTTGCAGGAATTCTGCTGGGAGTTTGTCAGCAGAGGGGGTGGTAGGTTTTAATTTCTGGAGAAGGGAACAAATAAACCTTACCTTTAAGAAGCTATCCAAGGGCTTGCACAAGTTCATAGGTTCATAGGTGTGTACTAGGCTAATGGCCCTGGAGCCTTTACAAGCCAAGCCCATAGAAGTGCCCTGGCATTGTGCCACCTGATGTTGGTTCCCAGTGCCTCTATCAAGCAGAGCCACTGGAGTGATCCCGAGGTAAACGTTCTATTTCCAATTCACTCATCAGGATTTCTCTTGAAGTGGGACAGTGAGGTGCTGTGCTTGACATGTATGGGAAGTCTATTCAAGAGCATGGACAGTCTCTGGGTGAGAAACCTATCCCTCCAGCATGTTCTGTTGATTGTGGTAATGAGGTTGAGGTCTCTGGAGCGTGTGGTGTGGAGGGATTGGGATTTCTTTAGATGTAGCATTTCTAACAGAGCTGTGTCAGACATGACTTTGTAAGTCAAGCAGAGATCCCCGCTTAGTAGATGATATGAGATAGAGAATAGCTGGAGTTTTTTGAGTCTGTCTGTGTAGGACATGTGTTTAAGGCCTAGGATCTTCTTTGTGAGGTACTTTTGTGGCCTTTTCAGCTTTTGCATGTGTCTAGTGAGGTACATGCCAAATGGGGCATTATACTCAATAATTGACCTAATGAGGGAAGAGTAGAGAGAGAGAGAAGATGACCTCTTTTTTCCTGGATGCAAAACCCTTGGTAATGAGATGTGCCACATAGAAGGACTTTCTGACCACAGTGGCAATGTGGTAATTGAAGGAGTGGTTGCTGTCAGCCTGCATCCCCAAATCTCTTATAACACCTTCAGTGTTCAGTGGGCTCCCATCAATGTGGTAATTAGTGGGAACTGAGTTTTTTCCAAAGGGGATGGCAATGCATTTTTTGGCATTAAACTTAAGGCCATGGTTTTGACAGCAGTCATTGGCCTCACTGAGGCCTTTCTGTAGGATGTCTACATCACTTGGGGAGTTAATAATGGCTCCCAGCTTGCAGTCGTCTGCAAACTTGGTCAGCCAGAGTCCCTCCGTTTTGGCCTGGACTTCTGAGAAGTAGATGCCAAACAGGAGAGGACCCAGGACTGATCCCTGTGAGACTCCACTCATGACTGCTCAGCAGTCTGACTCAGAGTCTGCTACTTTCACACTGTGCATTCTATCTCTGAGCCAATTTGCAACCCACCTAGTGATATAAGGGTTGATGCCTAGTTTGGTGAGTTTATCAATAATTCCTGAGTGGGGAATGGAATCAAAGGCCTTGGCCAGATTGAGGTAGGCTATATGAACTGCCTTGTCCTCATCCACAGCTCTGGTGACTGACTCAAAGAAGTCAACCAGGTTGAGCAGGCGTGATCTACCTTTCACAAAACCAAATTGCATGGGATCTAGAGTTTTGAGATTCCCTATATCTTTGTTAATTAGGTCCATGATGATGCGCTCCATAACCTTACATATCAGACTCATTAGGCTAAAGGGGCAATAATTCCCAGGGTCTGTAGTTGCTTCCCCTTTATGGAGAGAGATGACTGTAGCAATGCACCATTCAGTAGGGACAAAGCCTGAAGTGAGGCTGTGATTGAACAGGGAACACAGATGTGATGCCAGTTCACTTTGTAGTTCATGTAGAACACATCCAGGTATATTGTCAGTTCCCATGGAAGCTGTATTCTTGGCCTTGGACAATGCAGCTTTAACCTGTGCTGCAGTAATGCTGGGTGCCTGGCATTCCTCTGGTATTGTGATTGGTCCTTTGGGGGGAGAGAGGGGTAAAGTTGGCACTGAATCTGTCGGCCAGTATATTGGAAATATCTGTTGGCTCAGTATAGGAGGTACCATTGTGCAGTAACTCAGAGGAAACCTGGGTATTGTTGTGGAGATTCTTGATATAACTATAAGAGTGTATAAATACTGAGCACGTGCAAGCCTGACTGCCATTTTGTAGTTAGCTGTTGAGATGTAAGCATGTATGTATGTAAGGTCTGTCTGTTAACTAGCTCATTCATATTTAAAGATGCTGCCTGATGTGTTTGTATGTATTAAAACATCTGAATAAAACCCCAAGCCTTCTTGTTTTATGTATTAGAGATGAATGAGTGACATGGTGTCAGAAGTGGCATGTCTAAAGGACATAGTGACAGAGGTGGCATGTCTAAAAGGACATGGTGTTAGAAGAAGCATAGCAAAGGGGCATGAGGTCAGAAATGGCTTGGCTAAAATTACTTAAGGCACTTGTTTAGATGCTGGTGGAATATACAAGAGTGGATCATTCCTAAATCTGCAAACTTTACAAAATAATTCACAAACGAATTTCAGGTATTAAAACTTGCTCAGCACTATTTCTTTTCGCATACTATGAAACGGGGCATACAGGACACTAAATAATATTTGCATAACCAGTAGGTACAATATTGATAAAAATATTGAAATTACTATGGAAAATGTTTGAAATAAAGTCTGAATTGCATAAAATGAATAAAATAAAGGGAAACAACTGCATTTTTGCAAAGCATACATATTTTTTGTATTAAGCAAAGATATTCTAGCTATCAGAAGTGTCTAAAGTGTTTGCATGTTTGTGCAGTGTTACAGTGAATCTATTTCTCAAAGTGCAGCCATTACAAGGCATATTTCACAGACTACAGCCATTACAGGGCATATTTTGCAAAGTACAGTATTTTGAAGAGTTTATTGTGCATTTGAATGTTGTTAAAATTTCACAGAATTGTTTGTTCATACATAATTAAAAGGGCCATATTTTCAGTGTGTTTGTGTATACTTTGTTGGCATGGCAGACAGATTTTGAAAACCCAGTGCACTTGTGTTTGATAATAATATTGCTGAGAACTGGGGAGTAGTTGAGTAAGCGTACAACATTTTCATACAGGCTGCATTTCCTGATAAAGATGACCATACAAAGGAATTTATTCTGCTTAATTTAGGTGGTTCAGAAGCCATTGAAAGGGAGTGTTCATTAGTGTATGCACCTGCTATCTATACAGGAGAGGGGGGAAACCATCATATTGTTGTACTGGCTGAGTCAAAGGAGGACCCAGAGTGCGTGAAATGTAAATTTAGAGAAATATGTGACCCCCCAGACAAATGTTACAATTGAAGGGCAGTTATTTTACACAAGGAATCAAAAGCCTAGCAAAACTTTTGCAGCATATATAACTGACCTGAGAAATAAGGGTAAAACTTGCAGATTCGGTGACTTAACGGATGAGTTGATAAAGGACAGACTTGTATATGGCATAAAAGGTAATGCTGTGAGAAAGATTTAGCATCATGACGATGATTTAACTTTGAATAAGGCCATTGAGATTTGTCAGATATATGAGCTCACAGAAAAGCACACAAATATGCTTAGAAATGAGAACAGCTCTAGAAGGCACAGTGATAAAGCTCATGTTAATGGTATACAGCATGTTATTAAAAGAAACAGGCCCAAGCACATGGCAGCAACTGCAGCCCCTGCAGCATTCACTGGTAAACCCCGGAACTTTCTTGCAAATTCCAGACTTCACACAGTCTGAGTGAAGCATAAGAGTGAGTCAGTAAATTCAAAGCATGGGCCCCAACCTACTTTCATTGCCAACTGTCGTAATTATGGTGGAATTCATTAATCTAAAAGGGAGAAAAGTTTAGCTTTTGGTCAATGACACAAATGCAATAAGTGGAATCATTTCAAAAGGTTTTGTAAATCATAAGGCCCACATTCTTTCATTAAAAGGGAACATTTTAGAAATGTGTTGATCAGTTAGACCGTGGCAATTGTACTCTTGATGTTGATGGTGTGTTAGTGCTTCATGAAACGGTCCATGCAGTAGATTTAAGGACAAAGAATTAAGTATTTTTGTACTGTTTGGATAAATGGCAAACCTGTAGAGCTCAAAGTTGATACAGGTTCCAAGTGTAATGTTATGTTTGCAGAAATATTTGCCAGTGTGTGTAAAAGTGAAAGGTTTGATTTGGTAAGGTGTGCAAAACCTGTTGCTTATGGAGGTGAAAAAATTCAAATCAAAGGCTCAATAGTGCTTTCATTTTACTCTGCTGGAAGAAGCTACAACTTATTATTTTATGTGGTCAAGAGGCATGTCCAGTCATTATTAGGGCTCAGAGACAGTTTGAAAATTGGACTGCTTTCATTTAATAAGGAAGTCCACCAAGTCAGCTTAAAAGACCACTACTCTACTTTTGCCCAGTATATTTTTTCTATCTATGCTGATCTTTTCCAACATAAACTAGGCAAACTTCCAGTTGTGTACTCCATGAAGTTAGACCCAGAAGTAAGTCCAGTTATCAGGCCAGCACATAAAGTTCCAATAGGTATACAAGACAGAGTCAAGACCAAGTTAGATAAAATGGTATGACAAGGTGTGATTTGTCTAGTTGCAACTCCAACTGAATGGGTATCTACCATGGTGGTAGCTCATAAGAAAAGCTCAGATGACATCAGAATATGTATTGACCCAAAGCACTTAAAAGACCTCATCATCCAATGAGCACAGTCAAAGAAGTCGCAGCCTTAATGCCAAATTCCACAATTTTTTCTGTCTTAGATGCAAAGAGTTCATTTTGGCAAATCCAGCTTTACAAAAAAATCCTTATTGCTCACTACTTTCAGTACTCTTTTTGGCAGGTACAAAATTTTGAGAATGCCATTTAGGATAAATTCTGCAAGTAAAATCTTTCAACGTGCAATGGAGCAAATTTTTTTCTGGGTATCCTTGTGCTATCATAGTAGACAATATACTAGTAGGAAGTTGTGATGAAGCAGAACATGACAGAAACCACAGAAAAGTTCTAGAAAGAACATGTCAAGTAAATTTGAAGCTCAGCACACACACAAATGCAAGTTCAGGCTACAAGAAGTTACTTATGTTGGTCATTTATTTACGAGTACAGGCTTACGACCAGACCCTTCAAAGCAAACAGCCATTCTTGAGATGCCAGCTCCAGACAATGTTCAAACAATGCAGCGTTTTCTTGGCATGGTCAACTACCTAGGCAAGTTCATTCCAGACTTGAGCTAACTATTAGAGAGCTGACATGTAAAGATGCATCCTGGTCTTAGTTCAAGCCACACCAAAGAGCATTTGATGTCCTGAAACAGAGAATTACTAGTCCATCAGTGCTCAGATACTATGATGTTCACAAACCAGTTGCACTTTCTTGTGATGCTTCAGAATGTGGTCTCGGTGCAGTCATTCTACAGGAGGATCAACCTGTTGCCTATGCATTGAGAATATTTACCCAAACTGAGATGTAGTATGCCCAGTTAAAGAGCTTTTGGAAATTGTGTTTGCATGTTCAAAGTTCCATGATTATGTTTATGGTAGACCTGTCCAGATCAAAACAGACCACCAACCATTAGTCACTATCTTGAGAAATCCTATGCATTCAGCTCCAGCCAGACTGAAATGTATGATGCTGAGATTGCAAAAGAATAATTTCAAGCTTGTCTACAAGAAAGGAAACCTTCTTTATCTTGCTGATACATTATCCAGATCACCCAGAAATACCACAGAGCAGCACAAGAATGAGAACCTCGATTTTGAAGTCATGGAAGTGAGAAACTTTCCTTCCACACATTTTGATGAGTTGAGAGATCACACAGCCACAGATCCAGTTTTACAAAATTTCAACCACTTTATCAATCAAGGATGGCAAACTTATTTTCCATACAGAGATGAGATTTTGGCTGAGAAAGGTATGATTATAAAAGGTCCAAAAGGAATTGTTCCATAGTCCTTGCAATCTGAGTACATTACTATCTTGCATCATGGTCACCTGGGAACCGAATCTGCCAAAAGAAGGGTGAGAGAACTAGAATTTTGGCCTTCTGTGTCACAAGACATTGAGAGAGCACTTTTGTCTTGTTCAGTGTGTAACAGTACAAAGCCACATCAACAGAAGGAACCACTTCAGCTTAACCAGATTCCGGAACTACCTTGGTCGAGAGTAGCCACTGATATCTTCGAGTGGAATGGTCAACATTATTTGGTGCTAGTAGACTCTTACTCCAATTGATTTGAGATTGACCTACTTCCAAACGTAGCATCCAGTGCAGCCATTACTAAGATGAAGCATCATTTTGCTGTTTATGGGAGTCCGCACAAAGTTATTTCTGACAATGGCATGCAGTTTACAAGCCAAAATTTCAAAAGATTTGCTGAAGAATGGGACTTTGCTCATGTCACAAGTAGTCCAGAATACTTGGAGTCAAATGGTTTGGCAGAATGCACAGTACAAAGTGCAAAACAGTTACTAGAGAGGTCTAAATGAGACAATAGTGATGTTTTCCTGAATCTCTTGAGGCTTAGAAATGTTCCTCATGATAAACATCTTGGTTCACCTGCTCAGAGATTTCTGTCGAGACAAACCAGAATCACATTAACAATCAGTAGTCAGTTGTTGGTTCCATGTGTCAAGAACAACAGATCAGAGAAAGCCACTCTGTTAAAGAAGGACCTAACCCAGAAGTCCTGCTATGATAAGACCGGTAAACCACTCAATCCATTACGAAAGGGAGAAATGGTAAGGATGCAAATGTCCAAAGGTTATGATTGGATTGGTGCCGTGAAGAACATTGATCCAGAGCCAAGATCGTACATTGTGGAATCAGAAGGAGCAACCTTTAGGTAGAATCCAAAACATTTGAGACCGTTGTCTGAGCCTATACCACAGCAAATAACCATGAGAGAGACTCTTTATCTCACAGTGAGTTGTCCAGTGTTCCAATTCCAGAGGAAGTTCCAGAGGACATTCCCATTCCTGTGACGAGTCCAGAAGCTCCTAATACAAGTTGTGCATTGCAGATTGTCCCTGTTGCTAAATTTGGTCCCAACTGTTATGTTACAAGATATGGTCACATTTCTAAACCCTGTTGCAGATATGAAGCAACTTGGACATGAACATTGTGTTTTGTTTCTGATATATATGTAGTAACGCATGCTCAACACTTATATTATTTTGCATAAAGGGCAATCTTTTTAAGAGGGAAGATGTAGAGCAATATGTGTGTATATACCTTTAAGAAGTTATGCAAGGGCTTGCACAACTACATAAATACTGAGCACGTGCCAGCCTGACTGCCATTTTGTAGTTAGCTGTTGAGACGTAAGCATGTACTGTATGTATGTAAGGTCTGTCTGTTAACTAGTTTGGTCATATTTAAAGATACTGCTATCCATCCTGATGTGTTTGTATGTATTAAATCATCTGAAGAAAACCCAAGCCTTCTTGTTTTATGTATTAGAGACCAATGAAAGACAGTTGCAGGCTGGTGACTGCATGGAACAGGAAGCTACAAAGTACCAGTAGATTGCCATAGGTATGCACAACATTACAGTAGTGGATAGGGATAAGAACACAGTAGACACTGCTGATATACTATGTTATGTGCAATGGGGTACTCAGATCATACCCAGATGACAGGAATGTGCATGTGAACCATACAGCTGGTGTGGCTGCTACACAGCATCCCACAATATATACAGATGAAGGGTGGGCTTCACTGGCTGCTTGGTAGGGGACACATATGCAGTAACATTTGACAGAATGGTCCTATGGTATGATGCTGGGATAGACAAGGGGATCTTTTGACAACTGCCCCCACATTACAGGTTTAGAACATGTATGTATAAGACATTCTTGATAGTATAGGGATAGTGAGTTCTGACAGCGGGCTGTCTTCCATAGTTTCATAGGTTCATAGGTAGGTACTAGGCTATTGGCCCTAGGGCCTATATAAGCCTAGCCAAATGGTACCCTGGCTTTTGTCACCCAAGAAAATTATTTTCCTGTGCCCCTGACAAGCAGATCCACAGAAGTGATCCCTGGGTTGAATTTCCTATCTCCCATCCAATCATCAAGATTTTTCTTGAAGAGTGCTAATGAGGAGCTTTGTTTGATATAGATAGGTAGTTTGTTCCAGAGTATGGGAAGTCTCTGGGACAGGAATCTATCCCTCCAGCATGTTCTGTTTATTGTGGTGACAAGGTTTAGGTCCCTAGAGCATGTAGCTCTGAGGGATTGGGATTTCTTTAAGTGGAGCATGTCCAACAGCTCTGGGTTTGACATAGCTTTGCATGTTAGGCAGAGATCACCTCTGAGTAGGTGATATGCGACAGAGTAAAGCTGGAGTTTTTTGAGACGGTCTGCATAGGGCATCACCTCACCTAAATGCACGTATGTAGCTACATATATTACATATGGGACTATGCAGGTACAAATTGTATGAAAACAAGTTCGTTGCAGATTAGTACAAGTACTTATACTCATTTTCAAGATAGGGGCTTGTATGTGCTTCAAACAAGTGATATGCTTCATACCCCAGTAATACAGAATACTGTGCAACTTGTTAGGGCTGTGCCTTCTGAATGCACTTCTATTCTGTTAGCAGGCAGTTGCTGCAATATTCTGTATAAATGCTACTGCTCCTGTCTGGTAAGCAATTTGGTGTTTAAAATGCTAGAAAATCCACTTAAATCACAGTTTGCATGAGTAACTGTTTAAAACCTCAGGCCTGAGACTGCATGACTAAAAATCTGGACTTAACATATACTAAGTCCACGATTGCCATTTCTTAGAATATCTCCCTCTTTTCCAAGGTATGGTGATTTCAGAGTTGTTCTGCTTACCTTTCTCACTCCACATAAGCTACTTTATTTGTAAATAAATTCCTATAGTTTCAATAACTCCTAGCAATAGCAGTAGGAACTATCAGATTGTACAATACCTGTATTTGCTTATAATTAATTTTCCTCTATTTTTTTGCATCATACTAATTGCTCCTTTTAATGCCAATACACTGCAGCATATTACTTTGTACCTTCCAAATTCTACCATATTTTGTAATTTTCTAATTTGTAATATTGTTAACTTATATCACTGTATTTGTATTTTGTACTTTTGTATTATTCTGGAGCTTTTCTCCCCAGGACTCCATTGAAAATGGGCTCCTAGTGGTCCAATGGACCATCCTGGCAAACAAACTGCAAATAAATAAAATAAATAAATAAGTTTGGGGAGCGAGAGAGGAGAACAAGTTTAAAGGAGAAGAGCAATGTTCGATATTTGATTGTCTGTTTTTTCAGTCTTTTTTTGAGGTCTTTAGACTTGGCAATATGACTCTTGAGATTTGAATAGGAAGTCAGTGTGCATGGCATGTTTTCAAATGAGATTATGCTCAATACATGCCTTTGTCTCTCCATAATTTGGTGAAGTGCACAGGTTCACAACGTACCATGGCTATACTGCGAGCCTGTACATGTATGCATGTTGTGCTTCAAAGCTGCACTAGACCACGCTGCTTGCATTTCAAAATTTACATTTCCATCTTGAATTTCAGGCCAGCATCTCCTTTCTCAGGACATTTTTGGTAATGGCTACTGATGTTAATGCCCTTCAGAGAGTGTTTGTCTAGTGTGCTAAAAAGAGCATGGCTATGCTCTACCTGTTGCATATCCATTTCAGGAAGCAGCTACTTGGACCCAAACAAGGTCTATTTTATAAGATGGGTATATAGCATGACTGAGATACTTAGTTAGGCTACTGACATTTCCTGAATCAGTGAGCAATGCAGACACTGGTATGCTGACTTGCATCTCAGGAAAGGCTCAAATGGTATACTAAATATTTGCAGTTGCTGCTGTTTTTTTAAACTGTAATGTTACTTTTTTGTCATTTAGAGCTGTGTTTTTTTTTTTTCAAAATGTTTTTATTCAGTTTATAACACAATAACTTAACAGAATGGTAACAAAAAAAAAACAAACAACTAAAAAAGCAGTATACATAGGAGAACACTTACATTTTCTCGAAAAGATTAGACAATTTTGTCCAAGCAATTAAGTGATACGTTGTGTTGTTAGTCCTTGTTTTTATAGTAGCAATCTCATTCTTGCAAATGTATTTCACAAGGTGAATAAACTTAACTTTAAAGATAGGAGTGGATTGAGACTTCCTATTTTTAGTAAACATTTTCCTTGCTATAGAGAGGATAGACCGTAGTAAAATGTTTGGTTTTTAAGAATGACTTCAGGAACAGGAATATTGAAAAGGATAAGGGATAAAGGATAAAGGAGTCCGAAATTATACAGTTGTCATTCAATAGAGCTTTGCAAAGCTATTTAAAGTCTAACCAAAACGGGGAATTTATTTTGCAGTTTTAACAACCATATCTATCGAGTCAGCTTTGGGGTGTCCACATCTTCAACATTTCATTTCATCTTTCTTGTACATTAATGATAGTCTATGTGGGTGAAAAAACATCTATGTAAAAATTTCAATGTGTATACACACCAGAACAGGGAGCATGTGGATTCCTTCACCGACTGTAAACTAAATTTTTTATCTTTTTCTGAGAATATTTGTCTATTAACTTCACTTGAATAATTCCAAAAAGAAACATCTGTTTTGCTAAAATCATTTCTGAGAATTTTATAAATAACAGATATGTATGACGTATTCTTGGGTGAGCTATTAATAATTGTTGAGATAAAATCCAAGATTTTTAAGTTACTCTTATTGTATGCCTCTAATGAGGGTACCTTTCTGTTTTTTGATAAACCTGGTTTGGTCTTCATGACTTAATATTGAAAGAATATTATTTAATTTGTCTGCTGAGATAGACGTGAATATCTTGTAATCAATGTTAAGCAAAACATTGGCCTGTATGATGTGCAAAGGTTGGGTTCTTTACTTGGTTTTAGGATGGGAGAGATGACAGAATATTTCCATGAGGGAGGAATGTTTGTTGTAGTTTTAACTTCTTGAAATGAATTGAATAAGATTTTCAAGATGTTATCAGGTAAGAGTTTGTAAAATTCTGGAATTAGACCATCCAGCCCTGGTGCCTTTTTTGTCTTAAGATGTTTTATTTGTTCCTTTACTTCTTTAAAGGAAAAGGGGTTGTCTATGTTATTAATATTGTGTTTGGATAGCTTCTTTTGAATATTATTAGCAAGAAAGTTGTCTATACTTTTATCACTTGTAGATGAGTTATTATTAATATTCTTTGTAATGGTTTTTAAAATATAATAAGATTTTTTTATATCTGTAACTTTGATAGTCTGATTATTTCTAGTGTATATTATTTCTTTTATATGACTTTTTTCATTTAAATATTTAGATCTAATCGCAATCCTGTGCATAGTCTTGGGATTAATTGAGTAGGATTGTAGTCTGATTTTTTCCAGATTTATTGATATTTTATGCTGCATGATATCCTGATATTCCTTGTTCAGTTTACATATATCATCTAATGCAGATATATCATTTGATATAAGTTTTAATTTTAGTTCCTCAATTTCTTTTTGCATGTCTACTAGTTTTTTATCCCACTCTTTCCTTTTAATTATATACCAGCTTTTGACTTTACCATGTAAGACTACCTTTAAAGTGTCCCATAGGATAATATCTGAAACCTCTCCATTATTATTGGCATCTAGGTAAAGCTTTATTTCATCTAGAAACCATTCTTTAAATCATTGCGCTGTTACTAGATAAGCAAGTAGTCTTTGTCAAAAGTTCAAGGGGTCAGTATTAAGTGTTACATTGAAGGTGATAGCATTGTGGTCAGACATGATGTCAGCATTACATTATCGGTTTTGGCCAGTAAAGAACTGGTTACAAAAAGCTGTGTTTCTAATAAAGGCTATTCCCTGTAGCAGATGCCATAACATACCAGATTTGCTGCTATGGGGACTGTCTCTGCCCCATGCCTGTTGCTTGTCTATCTGTGTTGGCACTGCTGCATTCAGATTTGAGGTGGTGGGCAGCATATTTAGCTTCCATCAACTTGCACATTCTTTTGAGTCTGTAGCTTAGTCATGAAGCTGTGAGCACATTTACTTGCCTCTGCTATCATGAGTGGCCATATGGGAGTGCAGTTTTACAATGACATTTGTATCTCACCTGTACTTCTTTGAGATGGCTGTTTTATCCCTTGTGTCTTTCAGCATGGGCAGAGCAGGAAGGCAAACATGTTGGCTGCAGTAGGAGACAGTTGAAACTTTCAGGATAATGTAGTTAGTTTGGCACTTATCTAGCAAGCTCTACGATATTACTGGTGCCATTTATAGAACATCTTCAGAAAAGTTATCCTTCCCATTGGGTATCTCATGTGCAGGTCATGAAGCCAAGGAACTGCATGTGCATCAGCTACAGGTAGCCCCTCTTCCTGTGATTGTGTCAGGTGGAAGGGCTGTGAGTGCCTTGGGGAGATGCTGGCCTCTCTCATACAGGTAACCTAGCTCAATTGCTTGCTGTAGTCCAGCCATCAGTGCAGCATGAGGTGAAGGAGACAGGTGATGGTGCAATGGCCCACTGACTGGCTGTCACCATGACACTCCTGAAGCATAGAGCAAATTCAGTCAACTGTCAGTCCCCTGTCACCAGCACAAAAGAGGGTGGTCCCTGTCACTGGTCACCCTGACCCATTTGAATCATCTATTGGATCAAATTGGCATCTCTCTAAGCTGGTTGGCTCCTAGCACTATACCCATACTCCATCCTAGCTCATCCAGGTATACCTCCTTCCTGTTGTGCTACAACTCACCCTTTGTACAGTGTCCACTCCTCTCCACACCATTTGTCTTCTCTCTGTTTGTCTCTGTCCAACCCATGTCTCCCCCCAATTTGTGCCCATGCATCCTTGTTTTTCTGTACTGTTTTGTGCTTGCTTGTGTGTCCACACAGACTATTCTTCTCCCCTCTCTCTGTCTTCTTTCCCATCATCTATTTTCTATACACATAAAATGGACACCTACCACCACAAAAAATGTGCCTTGAATTCACCCACCTAATTTTCCATGTAGGTTGTCCTATGTGTACCTTTGCTTACTCTCTTCATCTCTTTTGACTGTCCTGTACTCCTGTTTCCTCCCCTTTCAATAAGTGCAAAAACGATTAGACACTTGACAGCAGGTGCTTGCAATGGGCTTCAGTTTAGTACTGTGTGTGGCTTGTTATCTACCTGTTCCACCACCTGCCAACTCACGCTACCTGCTGCCTTCAAGTATCTGGAGATGTGCACTAGCTGGTGCATGGCCCCAGCCTTGCTTCATAGCTTACTGTTGGCTTGTGCCTTAAAGCCTTACTCCATTTGTTGTATTGGAGCACAGCTAGGTCAGTCACACACATTGCCATTGCTTGTATTTTCATGTGTTTCTCACACTGTAGTGTAATACCGTTAAGTGGTGCAAGCCTTGCTCAGGCATGCAGCTCATCTCTCTGCATTCTGGCCATTAGAGCACAGGTCAGTGAACACATTTGAACCAACAACTGACAATTTTTATCACTGCTAAGCTGCAAAATGTGTGAAATATTTATTTTATTTGTAATCTAAATCTCCCCCGAAAATAAATTCACTTATTTCTTTACAGACCTATTTGTTTCATTCTATTTTAAAGCAGGCCTGTCCTGTCTGTTAAAACCAGGATCTTTCTGATGTAGCTATTTCAGTGGCAGAAACTACAGTTGCTCAGTATACTCTCAATGTACCAGACCAACACACTAAGTGGCTGTACAATCACAAGATATCTTAAATTTACCTCTGTTGACTCCTATCAGTGCAAAGAGATGGAAATGCCAAACAATATGCCTTAAATAATACATTCTTTTTTAAATACCATTGTACAACAGCAGTACATCAGCAGAAAGTTGTGGATAATTCACAACCTTACCCAGACTGGGGATCTCTAGTAGTCTGATCAGTCAGTCTTAACCCTTGCACCTAAACAGTGGCTCTGTACTCTAAGTAAAATAAGAATCACCCACACCCTGACATAATGTATTGCTTTAGTAATCCACTTTATAAACTCCTAGAGTTTATATAATGTAATCGCATGCTGAGTCATATGTCATGGATACATACAAAATGGGACTGGAAAAGGGTCTTTCTTTTCATCAGATCATGTTTATCAGATACCTTACTCAATGTGTGTACTTCTGTGGGTGTACTGGGGCATGTTTGGCCTTAATTTCAGATATCCCCTTTTGCAGCTTCAGTTTTGGACAAATAATCCAACTAGCTGGTGTGGGAATAGAACCCACAGCCTTGTGATTTGAGATATGTTTGCCATTGCTAACAGATACCCCCTTATAGTGCATTGCAGTGTCAGTACTGGAAAATGAATCCAGCTAGCTGATGTGGGAATAGAGCCCACAGCCTTTTGATGTTCTAGTACAAAAGTGAGTGTGATTGTATCTATCTATCTATTGATCTATCTATCTATCCATTTATCTATCCATCTGTCTATACACTTGGTCTTGCAGTACGTTAACTGCAGTGAATAGATGCGCTAGTTATGTGAGAGTGCAAAGCACTGGTTTGAAATCATCTCCTGAACTTTCTGCAGTTATACAATTGGTTTAAATGGTGAGGGGTGCCAGGTAGTAACATTGTTTTGTGCTGTAAGCACATTATTAATGCCAGTGAATACTACTGTATGGAGTAATGAGTTTCACAATATATTACTTGCTGCTCAAATAAAGATTTTTTTTCTAAAACACAACTTCAGATGTAATTATAAACTCTTTTGTTATGATAAAAGGAAGGAAACATACACACTCAATGGTCTGCTCTTGAAATAGAAAGGGAAAGTGCTGTATTGTGCAGCAATTCTGAGCATCCTTTTATAGGCGTGAAGCAATTATTTCTTTCTCTTTTGCAGTCTTAAATAAAAACAAAATCAGAAATAGAACCTGGCTGTTAGAAAAGCTTCTTTGTAGGTCAAGTTCCATTACAAACAAAGTGTGATTTGCGTCAGCAGCGAGAAAAGTGAGGGGGCTATGCAGATGATCATCGGTAGAAAGGAGGTGGTGAAGCCTTGCAGACTAAAAATAATGAAAATAATAAATAAGCTCTAACAAGTAACTACCACACTGGATATTACTGAGAGCTACCTTTCAGTCAGCCACAGAAAAGCAGATTTTCAGTTCTCTAGAGCACAACTTGCTGACCAGATAATGATTTATACCACCATCTCAGTCCTGTTGTAAGATGCAAGAAGTCATTGTGATTAATTAAGTAGTAACAAAGGAACAATATGTCATTTCACCTGCTAGATATCATATAGTTACAGAGGAAAAGCTGAGCATACTTCTTTATACCTACGTTTCTTTTTAAGTCTTTTTGCTCTGTGCCTGCCAATCATCAGCTGCCCTGCATAAAGTTTATTGGTACAGTTATTCCTCATTGTTGTGCTGTCCATGATGCCCACATCACCCTGTTAGGGAGGTTGGTTCCCACTTTCCAGCAGAGATCAGTGTTAGGAGACGTAGTATCACTTACTGTCTCCGGTGGGATACAGGAGCAGATCGGAGTGACAGCCATCATTGAGGCAGCCTAATTTTGTATGCAGCCTAACTCCCTGCCTCTTGTGTGGTCTTGATGTATGTGGTTTTCAAAACTGGGTCTACAGTGCCATCCCATGGCTTATGTGCATTTTGGAGCATGTGACCATGCTACTACTACAGTGCATATAGACGGCTTGGTATAACCAGACACATGCACACACACAGACCTATATGCTGTTATATTAAACCCCTGCTTTAACTAGGAGCCAGGGCAAAAGGTCAGTTGAATGCTCTTCTATTCAGATGAGTAAACCACATTTAGCCATTCAGTACTCAGGACTCGATTGCATTAAACCTCAGAGCTGACTCTCTTCTTAAGTGTGAATGCCATGTCACCTAAGACATAAGGACAGGACTAGGGTGCACTAGTTCAGTAGTGTCAATTCCATTATGATGCCAATGAAATGGCATCAGAAAATACCAAGGGATGTTGGAGATTCAGCTGAACTGAGAAGGATTAAGTACATACAACACTATTTTCCTTCTCTATGAGTGATAGTGTTCTTTAGTTGTAACAAGGGAAACACGGCACACAAAGGGTGCAGTCAATACATACTACTCAAACTGATGTGTTTACTCACATGCTCCACTGGCTATTATCATGTTTCATATCACCTACAGAAAAGTCAGAAATACTAAACATGTACAAATCATGTAGACCTTCACAGATAAGACTGCCTTGAATCTGTAACACACTGTCTCACTCAGTAAATATCCAATCTGTGTGAATCAAGGGCAGACCTACTACGCAGTTGTGCTGTACAACACATAGGGATTGTCAAGAGATACAAGATATAGGTAATGGAGTTACAAAATGTAATGTTGTCATTACAGAGCCTTTCAATGTTCTCAAATGAAGACCATGTTTATTGGAGACATACCATGTTTAGTAGGCCCAGTTGTTAACTTCTGAAGTTCCAGTCATAATTTAAGTTATTTATGTAATATTCTGTTTCCTATACAGCCACTTGGTGCTTCAAGCTTCTAGTCCTCCCTATTGGGGATGTTATTATATGAGCCGCAGCACAGCGGTTTAACAGCTAGTGTTTCTTATTCATGGTGCTTAGTTTTCTGGTTCAGCTCTTTACTGGTGTGCCTTTTGTGTGGAGTTTGTATGCCTTTCTTATGCTCACATAGATTGCTTTGTCAGGTACTATTGTTTCCCCCCACACCCCAAACATATGCTGTAGGAGATATACTACTGACTACAGATTGGAGAGTGTTTTTGTGTGTGTGTGTGTGTGTGTGTGTGTGTGTGTGTGTGTGTGTGTGTGTGTGTGTGTGTGTGTGTGTGTGTGTGTGTGTGTGTGTGTGTGTGTGTGTGTGTGTGTGTGTGTGTGTGTGTGTGTGTGTGTGTGTGTGTGTGTGTGTGTGTGTGTGTGTGTGTGTGTGTGTGTGTGTGTGTGTGTCTTGTTATGGACTGGCATCTCATTAAGATTTCTTTCCCTTATGCCTATTAAGTTTCTCAATAGGGTACAGGTTCCCTGCATGGTGCTCTAAACAGGATAAAGTAGTATCAGCAAATGAAGGAATGAAGTATTTGAGACAACTGATAGGTTATTAATTTATTGCACTGTGTTTTTGCAGAGCTATGGGCTTGATATCAGCTGATAATATTTGTGCTTTGTTCTAGAAAGAAAATCATTGCATCTCTTAGACATACATAGGTATAGAAGATATGCACTGAAGATATTCTGGAAAATGAACAGCTCTGAAATGTATAGTCTTAGAAATTTTAGATTTTGTAACAGGTTCCTTCCTTGTCGGCCATGGTGATGCAGTGGTTAGCATTGTTGCCTCACAGCAAGAGGTTCTCTGGTTCGATCCTTGGCTGGGGTGCCTTCTGTGTGGGGTTTGTATGTCCTCCCTGTGGTCGCGTGGGTTTTCTCTGGTTTCCTCCCACATCCCAAAGACATGCTGTAGGTGGATTGGACACTCTCAATTGGCCCTAGGTGTGAGTGTGTGCATGTGTGTGCCTTCTGTGGAAGGTTGGGTGCTGGGCTGGCAACTCAACACTGTAAAACTCCACTGCCAATCATGAGCGGACAGGTGATCCACTGTGGCAACCCCTAACCGGGAAAAGAAGAAGAAGTAACAGGTTCCTTCCTTAGTAGATTGAATTGCCATTTACAACTCTGGGAGCAGAAGCAGAGCTCAGGTCCTCAGTGCACTGTCATGTGGAAGGTACATTTTTTCTTTTGTTTTAAATAATCCTGGCATCCCTTCTCCCATTTCATTGCCTTATCTTACAGCTGGTGGAGGTTGTCCTGATTATGTAACGCACAGAAATATAAAAAGACAGCAAAAGACAAGGTTAAAACAATAAACAATGGAGACAAGGCAGATGGATTGGCAGGAGCACTGGTTGTCCCTGAAAGGGAATCTTGTGGAGGTAATGAGAGGACATGTCCCTGTAAACAAAGCTGAACTATTTGTTAATCTTTTTTTTTTCCGTTAATGACTCAGTTTTTGTAGCATTGTTCATTTCCTGGCACCCATTTATTAAACTTGGGCCATCTGCTCTCCCGTAGTCAGGGCTTTATCCTGCTATGCCATTTAACTGGCTAGGAACAGATGAAATATTGTTTGCATATAAATAAAAATGGTGGTCAGTCCACCACAATGGGCAACACTGCTGCTTTGTGGTAAGAGTTATGCTTAACAACTCCATATTCTGGGGCTCAGTCCTGAACACCAGTCTCTATCTGTGTGGAGTGTTGCATGCTCTTTATGTGTCTGCATGTTATTTTTTAATAAGGGTCTGTAGTTTTCTCTCACCACTCAAAAACATGCTAGCTTATTTGCTACATAAAATTGTTTACATGTATGGTGTTTTTACCCTTGCTTGACTTTGCATCTGTGGTCTGAGTTACAGCTGAAAAAGATCTGAGAAGGACTAGTTCACTTACTCATTTAACAACAACAACAATGAAATCAAAGTCATAACTAGAAATGTATTTATCTACAACATTTACATAATCAGGATAACTTCCATAAGCCTAAGAAAACAACATTTTAGTGTCTACCTAAACTGACAAATACAGCACTGCCACCTGATACCCTATAGCCTGCAACTTAGAACTTAATTGAGTACCTCCCCAACAGTATAAGTACCCACTTTCCCCAACATCACTCCTTTGGAATCCATGAACCAGCACTTTTCCATAGTGTCTGTAGCCAGCCTGATTGAGATGGGTATTTTAAGACAATGTAAGAACTGTCTCATGCTATCTGACAATCACCTATTACTTAAACAGCATATTGCTATGTGAGAGAAATTTACTTATATAATGTCCGTGGAAGTCAAAATCTTGCACACAGGCAACCATGACATCAGGATCACCAGTACACCACACACAACAGCTCACCATGACACTTATATAACACATACTTCATTCTCTGCTGAGGTTCTTAAGACTAGCATGCTTAAAGCACAATGACTTCCAAAATGTAACACATGCATTAAGCACTCTCAGCAACACTTTCAGACTACAAAGCCTACCACCTCACATAGCACCAGGAGTCCCAAAGTTTTAGATGTTAAACCTGTAAGGCAGACATCTACCCAAACAAATATTCTAGTCACAGAAGTCTCCATTGTAAGACATACAGATGTACCACTTACCAGGCTCAGTTACTTGTCTGGTGCCAGGAGCCATCCGATCATGCATGCAGTCAAGTCCTTGAATAACAAGTACCAGTATGACTGTCATAGTGCATGTGGGTGTTACTGACTTGACTTATGCCTCCCTGGTCTATACAAAGAGAAATATGATGGGGCTGCCTGACTATGAGTCCTAAGCAGGTATAAGCCTAGCATTGAGCAGCATTTTGCCATTTCCAAGCATGATGCCACAATATGAGCAAAAAATAATCAACTTCAGTAATTGGCTTAGTTTTTGGTGTCATTCATAGGGGGTACAATATTTGTCAACCTATTAGGATATGATCGACAGACCACATTGCTTCACCATGGATGGTCTGTACCTGTCCTCTCCAGGTTTTCAAATGCTGACTAAGATATTCTCCACCCCAGAGCCCAATCCAGCAATAGGTGGCCTAGGCAGCTGCCTAGGGACCATGTTGTCTGGGAGTCCCCAGCTTCATTATAAAAATGCAAAAAATAATATTTTGGTAAGGAAATCCCATGAGGATCCTTCCTTAAACACACCAACATTAGGACCCTGCAGGAGAACTTCCTTACCTCATGATGTTGTCCTAATGTCATTTAGATGAAGGATGTTGCCAGCTCCTGCGTAAAAGATTTAAATAGAAGCTGGAGGATCAGGGAGATACAGACATAAGCAACACATTCTGGTGAGTACTTAGCTGCTGCTCTTTCCTTTAGAGGAAACAGGGAGGAGGTGTGTGTGTGTGTGTGTGTGTGTGTGTGTGTGTGTGTGTGTGTGTGTGTGTGTGTGTGTGTGAAATGCCCCAGTTAGTGGTACTGTCTAGTTAAGAGACACTTCTCAAAGTCAAACCCTGAACCTTAGTAATTATGAGCAGGCATGTACCTTAAACCTCCATACCAAATACCAGGTCGCCTTTAATTATGTTTATTTTTTTGTTTTTGTTAATCTCTGAGGATTACAGTTGGTCAATTTCATGCATAAAATTTCAAAGCTGTTTTGTTTAGTACCAGTGGTACAGAAGGTTGTAAATTCTCTTTCCACAACAGGTAGATTGATTACTGACACTACAGTGCAGCATAAGGGGAACTGGGATGATATACTTCTGAGTATGCACTAATTTGAATGAGATTCCTAGTAACAATGAGCCAGTTGTTGATTTGCCATGCATTCCCTATTGCAATATTACCAGCACAGCATTTTTTTTGGTTATTTTTTTTTTGGTTAACGTGAAAAAGACAGTCTATTCTTCAAGGGCAGCAGGCACTGAATTTGTAGAAGAAACTAAAATGCAAAGTTGTTTGCTGGCAGCAACTTCATTAGTTGAAGTTCTCTTTGACATGGAATAATTCAGATGATTTTTACTTCTGCAGAGGTTGTGCGTATTGACTGATGTCAGTGGACTGTAATAACAGAAGTTCGAGTGTGCTTTTATGGTGAAAATGCTCTAAAATGGGTAGTTTTGTCATTATTGTTTCATACATTTTGTTTCATTACTTACTGCAAAAATGTTCAAAACTACACATTTATAACACAATCTAAAAAGTGGAACTATATTATGCAAGGAATGTAATTTAATACAATCAGGAAGGTGACTCAAAGAATGCCTGCATGTATGCATGGTCCTAAAAATATGTGCAAGGGCCCCATGGTTTGAAAACAGCCCAAAGGAAATCTTGATCTGCCACTGACCAGATGCATCTTCTGTTTTCATTTCTATTTTCTATGAATGTGGGTTTCAATGGCAGAGAAGTTTATTGTTGTTCATGCTATGTCTGTTTTCATTGTGAGGCTGTATTGCTGTGATTAGCAAATGGCTATCAATGTTTGTGCTATACAATTTGAAATAAAAATTTTAAATTAAATCCAGATATCTGTAATCAATGAAGAAGTAAAGAAGAAAATAGTTATCACGCAGGTTTGAACAGTGTTTATGGTAACTGGGGAAAATAGCCAAGTAATCGGACACTGGAATGGCGGAATCTGCAGGTGTGCTGCTGTGGGGGTGCTGCAGGGGTAGCTGATGCAGGGGGAGGGGCCCCATCCATTACCCTGCCTAGGGCCCCATTTGATTATGATTCAGCTCTGCTCCACCCCCATGCTGCCTTTTTTAGGCATTGCCAAACAGATATACCTACTAACATATAGGAACGAGCAAAGAACATTATGTAGGTATTACTGATCAATTACGGCAGTCTAAATAAAAAAAACTCCACTCCCTACAAGCCCTCCTCACCTTTGAGGACATAGACATTTGCATAGTGACCGCAACATGATTTAAATCAATGGAGAGTACTCTGGCTGTACAAGACTATAATGCCTCCTACATATTTAGATCAGCTACTATGCAGGAGGGGAAAAGGTAGAGGTGGCTCAGTGTTTATCAGGAATTGATTTACACCTGGACTGGTTAAGCAGCATAATGCATTAGAACTTATTCATGCTCAACTCACCATCATTAACGTCCCTTACCACATTATAGTCAGTTATAGAACTCTCTCTATGACCTAAGATAGTCACAGTACATGCTTTCAAGGACTGGAGCCACTCAGCATTAAACCCAATACCATTTTCCTGGATAACTTCCAACTACAGACTGGGAACCTATACCACCACTAGTGCATAAGCAGAGAGATTCCTGAACTATTGCAATACAAATGCTCTCAAACAACTAGTGAGACTTACCCACTAGGGGAAAAAACATCCCTGACCTTATCTTTACTAATATGTGTGAGTTTTGCTCAACCTCTTCATATCATTTCACTTGTCAGCTCAGACCAACTGTTTCTCTAGAAATAAAATTGAACCCTGAAATCCAAGTAGCCCCTAGAATCTTTAGAAACTTCTCCAACACAAACTTCCTACTTCTAAGCAATACCCTAGACAGCTTCATATCCAAAAACTGGTATGTGAAAATATGCACCAATAGCTTATATCACCATATCAACAACTGCTCAGAAGCACCTATACCATGTAGGAACAAGCACAGGGTTAACCCCCAAAACAAACCTCCATGGTAGAACCACAACGCAAACAAGCTTTAAATAAAAGGAAGAGAATCACAAATATCAGAAGGATAACCCACTACAGGCTAGATCCATTATCATAAAAATAAATAACTCAGTAGTGTAATCTAAATTACCAAAGCCAAGTATGAGACAAAGATAGCTATGCATTCCAAAGACAAGTATAAAGCCTTCTTTAACTATGTTTGCAGCCTCAAAAACTCTGTGTAACAATGTGCTGAACTGATTGTGAATGACACCACCTACACTGAAGCTGAAGACATAGCAAACATACTAGCTGATAACAAGATCACAAGATAATCCAAAAACTGATACCCTCCCACCTTCATGCAGGAACAGTTCCTGAATGTGTCATCAAAGGCCAGGAATACTGCATGAATGGGGCCTGATAATATCCCAGCATGTATCTTAAATAGCAAAAAGCATGATTTATCTGCACCCCTGACAATGCTGTTCAACCTCAGCCTCCACGCAAATTTGAACCTAGAGAATGGTGGCAGCTATGGTCATACTCCTGCACAAGGGAGGGCCATTCACTAACCTGGGTAATTATGGACCCATAAGGCTGACCAGTCTCATTTGTAAGGCCATGGAAAGACTCAGCATGGAATTAATCAATAAGGACATAGGGAATCTCCAAACACTGGACCCATCCAGATTGGGATTATAAAAGACAGGTCCTACTCACTCAGCCTAGTAGGCTTATTCAAAAAATCACCAAAGCAATGGACGAAGGTAAGACAGTGAATATCACATACGTAGATCTGGCTAAAGCTTTTTGCACAGTACCTCACTCTGGCATAGTGGAGAAGCTTACCTGGGAATACCCCCCTATGTCATCTGCTGGATTGACAACTGGCTCACAGATAAAACCGACGAGGTCAAGATAGGGGAAACTACCTCCACAAAAAGACTAGAGCCCCCAGGGCTCGGTAATGGGACCTCTCCTGTTTGGCATCTACTTCTCTGAAGTAAAGGCAAACACCAAGAGTCTCTGTCTGACAAAGTTTGGGGATGATTACAACTTAGAAGCAGTCAATAAATCCTCAAATGACTCAGACATCCTGAAAGAAGGCATGTTCCAAACAAATAACTGGTGCCAGAGCTATGGACTAAAACTGAATACCAAAAAGTTCATTATTGTATCCTTAGGGGAAACTATCACTCAAGGAAACTGCCATATTGACAATACTCCCCTAAGAGTCAGCCCTATAATTTAGGATTTGGGAACATATGTGGACAGTAACCTAACATTCTACCAACATGTGTCCACAGTGGTAAGAAAGTCATTCTATATTATGCAGCTTATAGCCAAAGGGGTAGCCTTCAGGTCCAGGGATGTCATTGTCCCCATTTTCTCTGCTCTCATCAGGCCACTCATTGAGTACGATGCCACCTTTGTCACGCATCTGGCCAGAGAACCTGGGGAATGAGTTTAAGTTTATGGTTGTGGAACAAGTGTTACTGAATGACAGGGGAGGAATTGTGGACTTTAAATATGGAGAAGAGTGAGCTGTACTGGCAGCTATGCCTAAACACAAATTGCTGGCCAGGTTTAAACGAGCATTCATCAATAAACTGTCTGCTTAAACTAAAAGGACCTTCAAGATGAATAATAGTTTTGGTAAGTTTTGATTGTAACTAGGTTTGAAGACAGTTATACATTTAAATAGGAATTCTGTGTGAATAATACATTGTTGCTTTAAATGTTTTAAATGTTTCTTATGTGTGTAGGGGCTTGGCGATCATAAGATTAAATGTCTGAAGCTGAATCTGATTGATACGTTTATGTTTATGTGTGTGTGCGTGCGTGTGTGTGTGTGTGTGTGTGTGTGTGTGTGTGTGTGTGTGTGTGTCTGTGTGTGTGTGTGTGTGTGTGTGTGTGTGTGTGTGTGTGTGTGTGTGCGTGTGCATGTGTGTGTGTGTGTGTGTGTGTGTGTGTGTGTGTGTGTGTGTGTGTGTGTATGTATATATGTATGTATATATATATATATATATATATATATATATATATATATATATATATATATATATAAGGGTGCCACTTTTTATGTACTTTATCTGATAAAAATGAAAGCACTCATTAAATTCTATTAATTTTAAGTCCAGAGAGAATTTCCTTACCTTGACATTGCTTTGCTTTATCAGTTTGTTGTTTTCAGTTATGCAGCTTATAACCAAAGGGATAGTCTTCAGGTCCAGGGATGTCATTGTCCCCATTTTCTCTGGTCTCATTGGGCCAGTCATTGAGTACAATGCACCTTTGTCATGTATCTTGCCAGGCATAAGCAACAAGTTGAATGGACACAGAGATTCCTCACAAAAAGAATACAGGGCCTAAAACATAAATTCTACACAGTCACCTCAAAGCACTGTCATTGTATTTGGCATCTTACAGACTGCTCAGTGGGAACCTTTGTCTGGCTTATAAGTCATCCTTTGACCCAGTGCTGATGGATCTAATGCATATCCATAAGTTAAATGGCATCAGCAATACTTGTTCCAGAGACCTGTATCTTGTTTGCAACATAAACAGAATGGTTTGGAGACACAGGTACATCTCTCAGAGGTTACTACTACACTGGAACAAACTCCCACTCCATGTAAGGCAAAGTTCATCCCTGCCTCTATTCAAGAGTAACCTAGATCTATGGATGGGAATGAGGAATTGTACCCAAGGACTGCCCCCTATGCCACCTAAAATGTGAGTTTTCCTTGTAAATGAATAGTATCAGGTGGGAAATGTTTTGCTTCTTAAAGACCTGTGAAATTGTTTCATCTGAAAAAGCTAGTGGACATAGAAGATCTTGTCTAAAAATTAGACATTCAAGGATGGCATATGAAAGAAGTAAAACAAGTTGGGTAAGAAAAGTAGAAAAGAGATTTATGAGTTAATTAGGATGTAGAACAGCTGCCTGGCTCGGGAAGTTTGGGAATGGCAGAGGATGTCTGGTCTGTAGCAGAATGGAAGAGAGTTGTAGTAGAATATGACAGCTAGAGATGCAAATGGATAAAGTGAGACTTGGCATGTGGAAGCAAGAGGAGGCCTGCAGAGAATGGGGTGAGAAAAGATAATAATAATATCCATTTGTCAACCCAGTAGACCCTCTGAACACATAGCCCCTCTTCAGGGACAACTCGAGAGCAATGTCTGGTTGAGTGACTTGCTCAGAGTAACAGAATAAGCAAAAGGAGGCTGTGGGAATCAACACTAGGACCGCTGCAGGATTTAGATTTAGCAAAACATAGTATTAAACCTCTGCACTAATCTACTAGACAAGTCGGAGAATGATAGACATGAGTTCAGAGGTTGTCAGATGTATACAGGCATTTGAGGTGATACAGAATAAGGGGAAGGAAGAAAGTAGGAGGTGCAGTCTTCCAAGAAAGGACAATGAGAAAGAAGCCAGGGTGGATGCACAAACCAGAGAGTAGTAACATGATAAGGGGGAGGAAAGGGCAGAGGTGGCCATGCGGAAGCCAATACCACAAGGTGATCAGGATGAAAGTGGGCAGACAGGGGCATTTAGCCAGATGAATGAGACAGGGGCAAAAGATGTAGAACAGCAAATAGTGCTTGTATGAAGAACACTGGAGAGATAGGGAAGAAATCAGATATGCTGCAGGGAAGGAGGCAACCAGGATTGACAGTGAGAAGGGCTTAGAAAGGTGAAGGTGGAGGAGAAAAAAGTTGTAGATAGTAGAAACCTGTAGATTAATACTTCTATGGGGCCAGATAACATACTAGGCTGCCTTCTGGTCAGCCTGAAAAATGGCTTGCCAGGCTCCCTACAGAGGTTATTCAATATTAGCCTCTAAACAGGATTTGTGCCACATGAATGCAGGATGGCAACAGTCATCTCCTTGCACAAAAGTGTGTGCCAATGAACCCAGATAATTATAGACACAGAAGCCTGAATAGCCTCTTCTGTAAGGTTATGTAAAGGCTCATTATGGAATTAATAAGAACATAGGCAGCTTACACAATGTTATCCCATGCCAGTTTGGCTTCATCAGGTGCAGATTGTACCGACTTAACCTAGATGACTTCTTTGAGGCGGTTACTGAAGCAATGGATGAGGGAAATCAATATACACAGCATATCTTTATCTCACAAAGGTGTTATACAGTTTAAATTCCATGTCTGTGATGTATATTCTGATGGACAGCATTTATGCCTCTCATTATTTCCAGCAGGAACAAGCACAAATACACAGACTACAGTTCTCAACCCTTCCTCTCCAAAATGTGAAAATTAACTGTTCATAAAGTGGAACAAATACGCAAAAAGTGGAACTTCAGCTAGGAATCTCACAGCATGTTAAAATGTGTTAATATTATATTTATTAATGAGATTCAATATAATTTACCATGGACATTTGTGACAGACCCTTTCAATGTGGAATATGGAATTTTTAAGGCTCAAAAACAAAGATGTACAGTTGAAGACTGCACAGACCCAGAGCGCATATGAGTGTGCATGCACACACACATACTCACGCACACACACACACACACACACACACACACACACACACACACACACACACACACACACGGGCTCGCGCACACATGCACACGCATGCACACACACATACACACACACAAACACACACACACACACACACACACACACACACACACACACACACACACACACACACACACACACACACACTACATATACGGCATATCAGTGTTAACAGATAATGATAATGTCTTCACAACATCAGATACAAACTAGTATCTGGCGGTGTTGAATGGTGCCTAGCATGCATGGTCATAACTTGTAGAGCAAGTGATGTTGCATCTTATAGGACTCCAGTGTTATGTATTGGCTGATTGTACAAAAATATGGGTTAATCAACAGACAGTTGGCACCAAAATAGGAAGTAAGAAATACACAAATCTTTGTGGGAATAGACTTTTTGAATTAGCATTGCTGGATTTGCAGAAGGTAAACATGTGGACTGTAGTGGTCAAATTCCATAGAGGACTAAACCTCAGAAATTGGGAGCATATCACTATAATGGTTAGAGCAGCAGCTGCAGGGATCTGAATGATCTGGTGTGGATTGAGAGGTGTGTTCAGTGCCATCCCTAGGAACCATCTAGTAAGTGGGTGACTAGAATTAGACAAACTATCTTTATCATATGAGTTCCATAACATGGTTGTGTGGCTGTGTTACACTGGGTGTTGCACTTGTTATGATACTTAACAGGGTGCTTCACTCATCTCTACAGATGAGGAACAACATTGTGCAAATGCAGTTATGCATGAAACATTACAGTAGCGACTGACTGTCAGGCATGCAATGATATGTGATGAAGAGGACCTTGTTACTGACTTTGCATGAGGTGATATGTCCTGAATTCCTTTAATGTATCTGTAATGCTATGCTGCCTGGCTACGTGTTATAGCAGTATCTGTGGTAGGTAATGCAGTATGTTGTAGTTATATTGCTATGGTTCTATTAATGTTTATTTGCTTAAGTTTTTTCTGACATGTATGATATATCATGTTTCAATCCCAATCGAGTTCAATTTATATATATTCATTTTACAGATGCTCTGTATTGTAGCTTGCAGTGCACAATATTTTATGTAATATTTTTTTCTGAGCTGCATATTTTATGAGTGTATGGCATGCATTTTGTCATATAGTGTGCATTTGCTAGACACTCTATGCAGGTTGTGTTGTGTGCTATATTTTTTGATTCTTTTTCCAGTCCATCTGCCACATTAGCCCACTGTAACATACACAGAATTAATTTCCCCCTAAGGACAAGAGTTTGACAATGCAATGACGATGGGCTTCATTCATTCATGTAAAGTACTTAGTGAAATCCCTCTATATCCCTAAGCATGCATATGAAACATATCCATGTCAATGACATGTGCAGGGTTCCATATCAACCTCCTGCAGGGGACTCTGTTCTGCCTATGACTGAATTGCAGCTTTTTCAACATGTCCCTGCTCTGTACCAGCAGGCAGTTATTTTACTAAGGCATTTATGCATCTTCCTCCAAAGACAATCATATAGGCCAACAAACATAACCCTTCAGCCACAGCTATCCCTCTGACGCATGGGTCACAAGCAGAGTTGATGTGTGCACTGCTCCTGTACCAGTGGCAAGCTTTATATGCCTGTATGATAATATAAGACTCTATCAATACGTTTCATATGTGTTAATAAGCAGGCTTATGACACAGAGTACACATCAGAAGTGTATCTGGTTTCATAAAAGTTTTTTTTTCCATCTGTTGTCTTCAGTGATATTTAATTTTACTCAAGCTGCTCTTGAGAACAGTTGTGTTTTGTCCATGTTACAGTGGTGATCTATCCAACTTGTTATGCAATATATATAATATATATATATATATATATATATATATATATATATATATGTATACAATTACAGTTGAGTGCATTTTCATTTAACTCTGTATCATGCATTTATGTTTGTTAACACTATCAAAGTGTCTTACATAGCATGGATATAAAACAGACTAATATAATCATTATGTTTAAATGGACATATAATGTGATACTGTGTTATATTGCAGATGTACCCCTATCATGTATATATTCATCTGCTTCACATATTTAACACTGACATTAAACAGTAATTCATGATCTCCCACCATAGCTGTGCAATCTGCATCTGTACCTTGCTTGTATATTCATAACGTGTGGCAAGGCATACATGATGAGGATTCTGTTAATAAACATTTTGCAGACCTTATTTAATTCAGTATATGCATACTATATTGTATTCACTTTGCTGAATATATTGCACTGTGTGTTAGATACAGTACATTTGGCTCAATGCAAACCATGCTGGGTGTCACTTTCACAAACACACATGTAGTAAGACATATATTATTTCTACTTTTACTGAATAATGTAGGTGATGATCAACTGATAAAACTATCAAATTCATGCAATTGGTTAGTGTTCCTCCAGTGCCTACATTACTGTCTATCTTTATTATTCAGATGTTCAACATTAAATGAATGTGATCACAGAAAACAGACTTATTAAATTGTCATTATTCCTCTTTTTGCATAGACTTTATCTTAAACCTTCTCCTTGTTTCATCACTTCTGAAGTCTTTCTCTGCATTTAAAATCTGCCTCAGTTTCCCCTTATGTCAGTACATAGCTGGTTTTAGTTGTACCTTAATAACAATGCATTTTACTTTTTATGACCTTTCAGGTATAGTAAACATACCAAATGTCCCCTTTTAAATTATCCTCTTTTATCACTACATACCATTCAGGGTACTTCTGCTCACCTTATTACTTATCCTTCTCTTAATAGTCTTATTTCTCTCTTGTTTGCTCTCTTCCTTGTCTTATCATTTTGTGTCACATCACCTTTTCCCTGCATAAGAAACACACAGCCCATAATTGTATGTTGATAGTTTTTAAAATAGTTATTTCATTATGAATCATGTTGATAATGCCTCTCCATGTATCAGACTTTCAGTAAGGAGCTGGCTGGACAGTCAGAGGAGGGAGGATCAAGAGGGTGACCCCCCCTTTCCTCTGGGAGAGGGATGTATTGCTATACCTAGACTCCCTCTTTTAGAAATTGGAGGGCAGTGTTGCAGCTATGCACATGCTGCATATTTTACAAACACACACACACACACACACACACACACACACACACACACACACACACACACACACACACACACACACGAGTGAACTTGTGATCCACATGAGGTGTCATCATTACAGGCCCAGCCATAGTTAGCGGAACATCATCACTATCAAATGTTTGCTTTTCTAAAGAAATAAAAACCTCAATATGATGTTATCCTCCTTGGATTCCATTTTGCAGGGGTGGTAACCTCATAAAGATTGTTGCATTGATGACATCTTCCTAAAAGAGGAAGGCCCACTTGTCAGTGGGGACATGGCAGTGTCCACGTAACCCAAAAGAAGGAACAAATAGGTAATTAGAGGATAAGAAAGATGGCTAATCAGCAGTGGAGTCAGGACCAAACTATCTCTGAAAACAAAAAGTCACAGAAACATAAATTTTAGAGAGCAAATAAGACCACTTGTTCCATCTAGTTTGTTTCTGTAACTACTCACAAGTGTCAACAATTTATATCTTGCCCACTACTCACAAGATTTTTAGTATGTTTATTCCATATATTCTTGAATTCCATCATAGTTGTTCATAGGTTCATAGGTTCATAGGTTCATACTAGGCTATCTGCCCTAGGGCATTTATAAGCCTAGCCAGAGTGTGTTTGGCTTTTGCCACCCATTTTAAATTAATTTTGCTATGCCCTTTTTCGAGGTTAGTATACTGTGCCTCTGTCTAACAGTGACATAGAAGTGATACCCGGGGTAAACCTACGATCTCCCATCCACTCATCAAGATTCCTCTTGAAGAGAGTCAATGAGGGACTCTGCCTAACCTGGACTGGGATTTTATTCCAGAGTGAAGGGAGTCTCTGGGTTATGAATCTGTCCCTCCAGCATGTCCTATTTATTTCAGTGCTGAGGTTCAAGTCGTAGCTCGATGGGATTTGGATTTTCTGAGGTGCAGCATGTCCATTAATTCCGGGTTGGACATGGCTTTATACGTCAGGCACAGATCGCCTCTGAGCAGGCGGTATGCCACTGAGTAGAGCTGGAGTTTCTTTAACCGGGCAGCATATGGCATCTGTTTGAGCCCTTTGATCTTCTTGTTGAGGTACTTTTGGGGTCTTTCCAGTTGCTGCAGGTGTCTGGTAAGGTACATCCCAAAATGGGCATTGTACTCAATTATGGGCCTGATGAGGGATGAGTAAAGAGGCACGATGACCTCCCCTGATCTAGATGTGAATCCCTTCATGATTAGGTGGGCTATATAAAATCTTTTTCTAACCACTTTGGCCACGTGGTTGTCAAATGAGAGATTGCGATCAACTTGGATCCCCAGGTCCCTAATTACTACTTCTGTACTTAATGGATTACCACCTATGTGGTAATTTGTGGGCACTTTGTTTTTGCCAAAGGGGATGACTATACACTTTTTGGCATTTAGCTTGAGGCCATGGCTCTGGCACCAGTTGTCTGTATCTATGAGGCCCTTTTGGAGGATGCTTGTGTCGGCTGGAGAGTCTATTATGGCACCCAGTTTGCAGTCATCTGCAAACTTGGTCAGCCACAGTCCTTCCATGTTGGCCTGTACCTCCGAAAAATATATACCGAACAAGAGAGGTCCCAGGACTGAGCCTTGTGGGATGCCACTTGTAACTGGTTTGGAGTCTGACATGGCTCCAGCAATTATAACCATGTGGGTTCTGTCCTTGAGCCAGTTTACAACCCATCTAGTGACATAGGGGTTTATATTTAAGCTAGTGAGCTTATCTATAATGCCCGAGTGGGGTATTGTATCGAAGGCTTTTGCGAGGTCCAGGTAGGTTGTGTGGACCACCTTCCCCTCGTCAATGGCCTTGGTGACTGTTTCAAAAGAAATCAACCAGGTTTAAGAGGCAGTATCTGCCCTTAACAAAGCCGAACTGGGTAGGATTCAATGTCTGTAGGTCCCCAATATCTTTATTTATGAGGTCCATGATGATCCTTTCCATAGCTTTGCAGACCAAGCTAGTCAGGCTTATGGGGCGATAGTTTCCAGGATCCATTAAGGCACCACCTTTGTGGAGAGGGCCACTGTTGCTGTACGCCACTCTTTGGGTACATATCCTGTAGTAAGGCTGAGATTGAACAGTAGCTTTAGTTTTGGGTTTAGCTCTTCTTGGAGTTCATGTAGGACACAGCCTGGGACACCGTCTGGTCCCATTGATGCTGTGTTTTTTGCTTTGGAAAGGGCAGGTCTTACCTGAGCATCTGAGATGTCAGGGGGACAGCACTCTGCTGGGATAGATATTTGCCATTTTGGTGGGGAGGGGGGGGGGGAGTTTGCGCTGAACCTGTCAGCTAGGATGTTGGCAATGTCTATGGGTTTGGTGTATTTTTTGTTATTTTGGACTAATTCTGAGCATATCTGGGAATTCCCACCCAGGTTCCTAACATAACTAAAGAAAGCCTTGTGATTATCCTTAGTGTCCTGTGCAATTTTTCTCTTGAAGCTGACCTTAGACAATTTTATGAGTGCCCGTAGTTTTTTGCTAATACTGATCAGAAATGCCTTCCCTTTTTGGGATTTTGCTCTATCATGTAGTAGCTTCCTCCTTCTATATTGTATAGTTTGTTCATGGCTGGGGTCCACCAGACAGAATGTCTGCCTTTGTAGGATTGGGTTTTGGTTTTATTTGGGATTGCATGATCCATGCATTCCTGAAGGCATTCATAGAATGCATTTATAAAGCATTCTGTGGTCTGGGCCGTATTTTCCACAGGCCCGGGGGCTTTGAAGGATTCCACCTCGGTTTTGAGGAGTGTGAAATTTGCTTTAGAGAAGATTTTCACTGTGGTTTTCTGGGCAGGGGGTGGGGTTGGGATGTGAATATCCAGTGAGATTAGTTTATGGTCTGATCTTACCAGTGAGGGATACACTTCTGGTCTGGAGCATAGAGTCCCCATGTTGGTGATGATCAGATCCAGTATGTTTTCCCCTCTTGTGGGAGTGGTAACAAGTTGTTCCATAGCATTTGAGTTTATAAATTCTAGGAACCTTTGGGCTAGGGTGTTGGAGCTAGAGTAATGCTCCCAGTCTATGTTTGGGTAGTTGAAGTCGCCCAATATAATGGTGTTTGGAGAGACTTTCATATTTTCCAGTGTTCTCAGGAAGGCCGAGTGGGGTTCCTGGGTTTGGGAGGGTGGTCTGTAGCAGGCTATAAACTGGAAGGCAGTTTTACCCACTGTTAGTTGCACATGGATAGTCTCTGATGCTTCATGCTGTGCCACCAACCTGGAGGTGTGGGTATCTTTGATGAATATTGATACTCCCCTTCCTTTTGTGGTTCGGTCCAAGTTTTAGGGCCGAAAAGCATGGTATGAGGTATAACCTGGTAGTGCTGGGGTGCTCTCGGGAGCCTTGAACCAGGTTTCTGTTACTGCACAGATATCGATGTTCTCCATGCTAAGGAGAGTTTCGAGTGCGTGCATTTTGAGGTTTAGACTTCTGGCGTTGAGTAGCATTACTCTTAGTTTCTTATCCCTTGTAATATCTATGGAGGTGGGTTTGTCTTTTGAGCCTTGCCTAAAAAAGGCACTATGGGGGTAGCAAGAGCCTTTGCCAATATCCAAAAGCCCAGGGGTGACAGGTGAAAGCCGTCCCTAGCGAAGCATTGTGGCTTGTCGAGCATGTCATCCCAGGCTGACAGGCATTGGATCCCCTTTGAATGACACCAATACTTAAGCCAATTATTGAAATTGATCATCTTGTCTTCATATTGTGGCATCATTCTTGGTGAGGGTAAGATGCTACTCAAGGTCAGGGTCATACCGGCCTGGGCTACATGCTCAAAGAGCTCCTATATGTCTCTTTTCATGTAGTCCAGGGAGGTACGTCTCAAGTCATTCACACCAGCATGGACAATGACTGAGTCATATTTGTACTTGCCTTGGAGTGACCTGAGTGCTTGTGTTATGTGGCGGATCCTAGCGCCTGACAGGCAGCTCACCGTGACCTTCTCCATGTTCAGCCTGGTGAGCGGGACGTCAGTGTGCCTGACGATAGAGTCACCTTTTACAAGTGTATCAGGTGTGTTCTTTAGCCTTAAGGGCTGTGACTGTTCGGCACACTGGCTTTGTGAGCTATGTGTTGCACGTGTTTTGTTTTGGGGTAGCGGTTGCTTGGGTGTCTGCTTTGGAGGTCTCTGCTGCTTAGGCAGATTTTTATTTAGAACCTCCGAGTATGTTTTTGTGTGTTTATGTGTTTGGTTTGCTGTCGTGGTAGATCTATGTGAGACTGGAATTGTAGTGAGTGTGGTTTTCTTCTCCTCCTGACTGGTTACGCCAGTACTGAGTTGAGAAAGCTTAGCCTCCAGTTTGGCTATATGGTTGCATCTCTCACATGTGTTGGAATTTGTTGGGAGGAGGAGAGGGTTGTCTGTGTACATGAGGCAGTTGTAACATTGCCTCAAGATTCCCAGATTCACCAGCTTAACCGGAGAGGAGCTTGACAACTGACCTTTGGACATGCTAGAATACTATTGGGAATTCCAATGGGGAACAAGGTACTCAAGGGGAGTTTGTGAGGGTGTAGCACTTTTAAATTTTTAGTGCTGACTTATATAATTGCTTTAGTGAGCAAGTGCCAGGTAACTTAAATGCAATGCGTTATAGGTAACTTAAATGCAAAAACGACAAACAGTAAATTTCTTTCAAGTGAAACAAGGAAATAAGTACAGTAAGCAATGCAGATATCACTAGGGATTCACAGAAGCACTGAAAAGCCACGTTTTAGGTGGAATTAGCGTTTCAGGGAAATAACAAGCAAACACACAACAAGCATACAAACAAAGCTAGATTCAGCAGGCCTGGATCTAGTCTATGCTACAGAAAACAAGGTGTACCAATTTCAGTAAGAAACAGTTCAAATATGCAGGCACTATAAGCCTTTAACCAGAAATTCCCAGCTCAGAAGGGCAGAGTCCAGCCTCTCCTCCCACAAGAGTGCAGACCACGAACCTTCTTAATGTAAAATAACTGGCCTGAAGCCCAAGTGCTTAAACCAGAACTAATACACTTTTAGAATAACAGACACTGAGCCCTCAATCAGCAGTTCCCAACTTAGAAGGATATAAGCTACCTGTCCTGCCACCACAGTGCAGGCCACAAACCTTCCTAATGTAAAACAACTGGTCTGAAGCCCAAATGCTTAATCCAAAAGACTTAGAATGATAGCTACACTTTAATCAAGTTACTACCAAGCAGTAATAAATACAATTGAATACTTTAAAGAATGCCTGGATTAGTGGTCAAGTTATACAAACGAAGCAAGATTCAGCAGGCCTGGATCTAGTCTATGTTACAGCAAACAAGGTGTACCAATTTCAGTAAGAAGCAGTTCAAATATGCAGGCACTATAAGCCTTTAACCAGAAATTCCCAGCTCAGAAGGGCAGAGTCCAGCCTCTCCTCCCACAAGAGTGCAGACCACGAACCCTCTTACTGTAAAATAACTGGCCTGAAGCCCAAGTGCTTAAACCAGAATTAATACACTTTAAGAATGTTGTTTGTCTTGTTGACCCTACAGTCACTTCAAAGAAAGTTAAATCAATCAACAGCCACCCTTCTTGTGAGAAAAAGTATCCTTGTGTCTTCCCTAAGCAGGCCACCATGTATCATCAGCCTTTGTACTGTTTTCCTGAATCTCTTTTCCAGAAATATAGTACCCTTTTGAAATTTATAGATTCCCTTAATGTGCTTAAACTTTGCTTTCAGTATTTTATTACTTGCATTAAAGCCACATCAGTCAGGATAGTGACATCAAGTGGACAGTTTGTGGACTAATTCTATAACTTACCCATAAGTTTGGTGATCTTGTTTCTTGTTATATTAATTAAATGTTGCAGGGCTCACTGCTTCCTGCAGGTGAGTAGGGGTGGGCTGGGGTTAGGATATGCGGATAAAGCCTCCACATGAAAATGTCTCTTATTTGCCAGTTCAGTCTTCCATGTAAGAATGAATGGGCTTATATGTATCAGGCCAGAGTAAAGTGAACTACAGCCATTTCTGCCTTACTATCCTCTACTTACGTCCATCAAGACTGTATGTATTAAGTTCTTATATTTTTTCTTGTTATGGCTTGTAGTAAAAACCAAGCAATGTATTTGTTGTTGTTCTCTGAAGTGCCTTAATTCTGCCTTATCCTTATGAAGATGAGGCCCCCAGGACTGCACATGCTACTCTAGATGACTGTCTATGAAGCTGAATAACAACTTCTTGATTTCCATTAGTGATGCCTCTTTCTGTCTGTAACATTTATACAGTGGCTTTCTCTGATACTTTTTTACATTGCTTGTTTATGTTTAGGTCATCTGAATTGACTACCAGAAGTCCCTTTTCATCTTTTCTACTGTGGCTGCTTCACCGCCAGTTGTACACATCTTTGCTGGGGGTATTACCTTCCTGATATTTTATTTTGCAATTATTTGCAATGAGTTAAAGCTGTTGCATTTTGATCATTCCTCCTGTCTTGCAAAAATTTTCATCTGTTCCATACTTTCTTGTGTATTATCCCTCTTACATACATTTGTATCTTTAACGTAAAGATATACTTTCTGACAGTCCTTGAGTAGTGCTACTTACACAGACACAAAAAGGATATTCCCTTTTTGACTTATACCTTCTATTTTCCATTGATGCCCAGCCTCGTCCACAGTTACCTCTGGCCCTCCAATTACTTTTCATATTCTCTTTAACTAGCTTACTGCTTACATATTCTCTTTAACTAGCTTACTGCTTGGTTTATCTCCACTCATCATATTTCAGCAATCTTTTGAAAATGGTAATAAAAAGAAACTTTGAAGTAAATGTGTTACAGTTATGACAGCGGTCCCAATATGTGTCTAAAATTTAAAACTAAATGAATTAAATGATTTTCCCCTAGTATGAATAATACATACAAGTCTTCAGGTGTGAAGTCTGAACAGCAAATATTCTGTCTGGCAAGAGTTTTGCTCCAGCCAAATAATAAAGGTAGTTTTAATTTACACTGGAGCTAAAACCTGTGAATCTAATGGGCATACCTAATTTTCTTCTCTGTCAGTTTTTTCTCTCCTTCTCCCATTTCACATCAATTTCTCTGATTTATGGATTCATAGGTTCATAGTTTTCTAGTAAGTTTATGTCCAAAAGAGACCACCAAGAACCTCAGCCACATCACACATAAATGGCAGGAGGCAAGCAGTGTCCCTGTTGAGTAACATTCTCTCCAATGGAGGTTGGGAAGTTTGCACTGCAAATTCCAATTGGCAAAGCCTACTTGTTTTGGTAGAATAAAATTATGTTGTCACATTTCAAACAAATGTTTATATCTCTTGAACCACAGGGGTTAATAAAAAACTGTAAATTTCAAACTCTTCAGCACCAACTGTTTTTATGGTGGTAGTATTCTTTAGGCTCTAGATGTTAAACAGGATTTTATAAGTCACAATAAATGCAGTAACTAATAATTTTGTAATATTTTTAAACAAATTCCAATGTCCCAGCAACCTCTCAAGTTACACACATACTGTCAGCAGCATATTTCTCATCCAGTTTAGTGCTTTCATATGAGGCAAAGCAGTTCTGTCTATGTTGCTTGATTGCTGACATATTTATTAAGGACGTTTATGACAATATAAATAAATATTATGTGAACAACAATTAATATTTCTTCACCTGCAACATCCCACAGGAAACCTTCATCTTAGGTGACCTAAATATAGACTAGCAATCCATAACAACAGCAACCCCAAGGACTCTGTTCACCTGTTTGATTTCACCCAACTATTAAGCTCCACCATCAGAATCAACAAAATTACTAACAGGCAGTCCACATTGGACTGGATATTGACAAACAAACAAACAAGCCCTGTAATATAAACTATTCTGGTTGCTTATCAAATAGTATAAGTGACCACCTCTCAACCTATATTATCAGGCAACAACATGATTCATCCAAACAAATAATCTGTAAACAAGTATGCAATTTAACCAAATTTGACAAAGACAGGTTTATTACAGCCCTGTCCCACTACAACTGCAATGTATTAAGAGTAATGCCCCAAGATGAAGTAGTTACTTACTTCACTTACACCTTCCCTAAAAATACTAAATGATTTAGCACCAGTTAGGACAAGAAGGATAAAAGCTAATGCAGCACCATGGCTGACATAAGTGACCAAACACCTTATGCTGCAAATAGATAAAGCATGGAAAATTTGTATAAGAATAAAACACAACATGCCAACCAAAATTTTAGATATCTCAAAAACTATACCAAGATTCTTGTTAAATCTGATAAGAAATCATACTACAGTAATCTCTAAGAAAAGCACAAAAGCAGCTCTAAGCTTTTTTGGTCCTCCTAAATAAACTATTACACCCTGGCCATACCACTACACCCTGTCCTTCTACTTCAAATAGAGTCCATTGCCACTCAGTTCAACACTCATTTTATCCGGTCAGTTCTATTACTAATCAGTGACCACCTCACTTCACCCCTCCAACTTCCATCTATTCTCGAAAGCAACACACTGTCTTTTTTAGTTTTCAATCCACCCAAAATCAGCCTTAAAAAAATTACTAGCCAAATTAAAAGCAACAACCTTAGCTGCTGAAAATCTTCCCACTGAGTTCCTCAAAACAGGTGTAGAAGCACAAGCCTTCCCTGTCTGCATTCTGATTAATTGGTCAATAACTGAAAACTATGTCCCATCCATCTGAAAAAAAACATTATTATACCCCTTCACCTTCACGAAGGAGGTACTTCAACAGAGTTAACAAATTATAGACTTATTGCTATCCTATCACCCCTTTCAAAAACTTTCGAGAAATGTATTCAATTCAATTCAAAACATATAAACCTCCTCTCCAACACCCAGCATGGCTTCAGACCCAACCACAGTACTAGTACTGCCCTCCTAAACTTCACCAACATTTTAAACCAATCCAGAAACGAGGGTAACCTTGTTTCTTCACTTTTCCTTGACCTTTCTAAAGCATTCACAGTGCCCCACCAAAATCTCCTTTCTGAATGTGCAACTCTAGGTCTCATTTACCTGTCCCTTCTCCTGGTTTCACAGTTATTTATGCACTCATCAGCAGGCAACTAAATGGCAACAAAATCTTTCAGCATTTCAACCAGTCTCTGTTGGAGTTCCCCAAGGGTCAATACTCGGCCCTTCTATTTAATATTTTCATAAATAAACTTCATACCACTACAACACTTGCCACTCTCATAAAATACACTGACGATTCAACTCTTATCTACTGTGCTCCAGCCATAACAAAATTAGAGAAAATTAGAGAAAATCACTCAAAAGTATTTCACTGACATTGAAATATGGCTAAAAAATTCTAAAAATTCTAACTTGTTGCTTAATTAAAAAAAAAAAACTTATGCAAATTACTCCAAAACAATACCTGGACTAGAAACACACATGTCATAGCACCTCAAGTTCTGTTCTTGTTCTTCTTTCGGCTTTTCCCTGTTAGGGGTTGCCACAGCGGAACTCTGGTCCGCTAATGATTGGCAGTAGATTTTTTCAGTGCCGAGGTGCCAGCTCGACACTCAACCTTCAACGAAGGCACGCCCATTTTACGCATGTCTTTCGAACACCACTTGACCGCAGGGAGGACATGCAGACTCCACACAGAAGGCACTCCAGCCGAGAATCGAACGGGAGAATCTCTTGCTGTGAGGCGCCAATGCTACCGCTGCAATAGTCCCTCAAGTAATAACACAAAAATAAAAACTATAATCCAGACTAAACTACTGAGAGTCATAATAGATGACAACCTGAAATTTGATCACCACACAATTCATTCCATCAAGAAAACTCACCAAAAAACTCAGCTGTCTACAGGACTAAACACTACTTGACAGATCAAGCAAGGATTACCTTAGCAGCAACATACCTTCTTTCTTCTCTGTTATATGCTTCCCCTAGTCTTGCAAATATCAACACTACATATAAAAAATAAACCATCCTCCTGCTATACAAAATAGCTAAATGTGGATCCAACCATATAAAACACACCATTGCCTTGCATTAAAACAAACTGGCTCAAACATCCAAACCAGCTGACATACTCACAACAAGTCATTGAACACAACCTGTTGTACTCTCCAGACAAATGTCCAGCATTACAGAATGCTCTTCTGTACTATTCACCCACTAGAGACCTTCACTGTAGCAATAAACTCTTATTATGTATCAGTAAATCATTCAGCTCTGATGGAGACCCTCCCTACCTTCATTATGCGTCAAATCTCTGGAATGAAATCAAAACACAGTTAAAACAGAGAACATTTAAATAGTTTCAAAACTTTGCTTAAACAGCACCTGTGTCAGAGATGGCTCTATTCTTACTGGCCACCTGGCTAGCTTTATTCAGATTACTTTTCTCCAACCCTTACAGCCACTTTGCTTCAAAGTCTTTTTGTACCTTATCGCTCCTCCTCATACTGCATCTATTTCCTAAACCCTTCCTCTTCCTCTCACACCCCACCACTAACCACGATTCCTCCATTTATCTTCCTGCTCATTTCCATAATTTTGCATTTCATATCTGTCTTTTCATCAGTTGTTAAGCTATATTACTACTTGTCTGTAACTTATTACTAACCTCAAAAAGACTCCAGTTTCATATTTTCCCTGCATCATCATGCTATAACTGCACTTAAGTTACCTGGCACTTGCTCACTAAAGCAATTATATAAGTCAGCACTAAAAATTAAAAGCACTACACCCTCACTCTCCACTGGCCCTTGTTTTCAATTATTAAGGAATTCCCAATATTATTCTAGCATGTCCAAAGGTCAGTTGTCAATCTCCTCTCCGGTCCAGCTGGTGAATATGGGAATCTTGAGGCAATGTTACAACTGAGTCATGTACACAGACAACCCTCTCCTCCTCCTCCCAACAAATTCCAACACATGTGAGAGATGCAACCATATAGCCAAACTGGAGGCTAATCTCTCTCAACTCAGTACTGGCATAACCAGTCAGGAGGAGAAGGAAACCACACTCACTACAATTCCAGTCTCACATAGACCTACCACGACAGCAAACCAAACACATAATCACACAAAAACATACTCAGAGGCTCTAAATAAAGATCTGCCTAAGAAGCAGAGACCTCCAAAGCAGACACCCAAGCAACCGCTACCCCAAAACAAAACACATGCAACACATATCTCACAAAGCCAGTGTGCCGAACAGTCACAGCCCTTAAGACTAAACAACACACCTGATACACTTGTAATAGGTGACTCTATCGTCAGGCACACTGACGTCCCGCTCACCAGGCTGAACAAGGAGAGGGTCATGGTGAGCAGCCTGTCGGGCGCTAGGATCCGCCACATAACACAAGCACTCAGGTCACTCCAAGGCAAGTACAAATATGACTCAGTCATTGTCCATGCTGGTGTGAATGACCTGAGACATACCTCCCTGGACTACATGAAAAGAGACATAAAGGAGCTCTCTGAGCATGTAGCCCAGGACGGTATTACCCTGACCTTGAGTAGCATCTTACCCTCACCAAGAATGATGCCACAATATGAAGACAAGATGATCAATTTCAACAATTGGCTTAAGTACTGGTGTCATTCAAAGGGGATCCAATGCCTGTCAGCTTGGGATGATATGCTCGACAAGCCACGATGCTTCGCTAGGGATGGCTTGCACCTGTCACCCCTGGGCTTTCGGATATTGGCAAAGGCTCTTGCTACCCCTATAGTGCCTTTTTTAGGCAAGGCTCAAAAGACAAACCCACTTCCATAGGTATCACAAGGGATAAGAAACTAAGAGTAATGCTACTCAATGCCAGAAGTCTAAACCTCAAGATGCACACACTCAAAACTCTCCTTAGCATGGAGAACATCGATATCTGTGCAGTAACAGAAAACTGGTTCAGGGCTCCCGAGAGCACCCCAGCACTACCAGGTTATACCTCATACCATGCTTTTCGGCCCCAAAACTTGGACCGAACCACAAAAGGAGGGGGAGTATCGATATTCATCAAAGATACCCACACCTCCAGGTAGGTGGCAAAGCAGGAACATCAGAGACTATCCATGTGCAACTAACAGTGGGTAAAACTGCCTTCCAGTTTATAGCCTGCTACAGACCACCCTCCCAAACCCAGGAACCCCACTCGGCCTTCCTGAGAACACTGGAAAATATGAAGTTCTCTCCAAAAACCATTATATTAGGTGACTTCAACTACCCAAACATAGACTGGGAGCATTACTCTAGCTCCAACACCCTAGCCCAAAGGTTCCTAGAATTTATAAACTCAAATGCTATGGAACAACTTGTTACCACTCCCACAAGAGGGGAAAAAATACTGGACCTGATCATCACCAACATGGGGACTCTATGCTCCAGACCAGAAGTGTATCCCTCACTGGTAAGATCAGACCATAAACTAATCTCACTGGATATTCACATCCCGACCCCACCCCCTGCCCAGAAAACAATAGTGAAAAACTTCTCTAAAGCAAATTTCACACTCCTCAAAACCGAGGTGGAATCCTTCAAAGCCCCCGGGCCTGTGGAAAATACGGCCCAGACCGCAGAATCCTTTATAAACGCATTCTATGAACACCTTCAGGAATGCATGGATCATGCGATCCCGAATAAAACCAAGACCCAATCCTCCATAGGCAGATGTCCTGTCTGGTGGACCCCAGCCATAAACAAACTATACAATAGAAGGAGGAAGCTACTAAATGATAGAGCAAAATCCCAAAAAGGGAAGGCATCACTGATCAGTATTAGCAAAAAACTACGGGCACTCATAAAATTGTCTAAGGCCAGCTTTGAGAGAAAAATTGCACAGGATACTAAGGATAATCACAAGGCTTTCTTGGGTGGTAATTCCCAGATATGCTCAGAATTAGTCCAAAATGACAAAAAATACACTGAACCCACAGACATTGCCAACATCCTAGCTGACAGGTTCAGTGCAAATTCCCCCCCCCCCCCACCAAAAGGGCAAATATCTATCCCAGCAGAGTGCTGCCCCCCTGACATCTCAGATGCTCAGGTAAGTGCCGCCCTCTCCAAAGCAAAAAATACAGCATCAATGGGACCAGACGGTGTCCCGGGCTGCGTCCTACATGAACTCCAAGAAGAGCTAAACCCAAACATAAAACTACTGTTCAATATCAGCCTTACTACAGGATATGTGCCCAAAGAGTGGCGTACAGCAACAGTGGTCCCTCTCCATAAAGGTGGTGCCTCAACAGATCCTGGAAACTATCGCCCCATAAGCCTGACTAGCTTAGTCTGCAAAGCTATGTTAAGGATCATCATGGACCTCATAAATAAAGATATTGGGGACCTGCAGACACTGGATCCTACCCAGTTCGGCTTTGTTAAGGGCAGATCCTGCCTTTTAAACCTGGTTGATTTCTTTGAAACAGTCACCAAGGCCATTGACGAGGGGAAGGTGGTCCACACAGCCTACCTGGACCTCGCTAAAGCCTTCGATACAATACCCCACTCAGGCATTATAGATAAGCTCACCAGCTTAAATATAAACCCCTATGTCACTAGATGGATTGCAAACTGGCTCAAGGACAGAACCCACATGGTTAGAATTGCTGGAGCCATGTCAGACTCCAAACCAGTTACAAGTGGTGTCCCACAAGGCTCAGTCCTGGGACCTCTCTTGTTCGGTATATATTTCTCGGAGGTACAGGCCAACACGGAAGGACTGTGGCTGACCAAGTTCGCAGATGACTGCAAACTGGGTGCCATAATCGACTCTCCAGCCGACACAAGCATCCTCCAAAAGGGCCTCATAGAAACAGACAACTGGTGCCAGAGCCATGGCCTCAAGCTAAATGCCAAAAGTGTATAGTCATCCCTTTGGCAAAAACAAAGTGCCCACAAATTACCACATAGGTGGTAATCCATTAAGTACAGAAGAAGTAATTAGGGACCTGGGGACCCAAGTTGATAGCAATCTCTCATTTGACAACCACGTGGCCAAAGTGGTTAGAAAAACATTTTATATAGCCCACCTAATCATGAAGGGATTCACATCTAGATCAGGGGAGGTCATTGTGCCCCTTTACTCATCCCTCATCTGGCCCATAATTGAGTACAATGCCCCTTTTGGGATGTACCTTACCAGACACCTGCAGCAACTGGAAAGACCCCAAAAGTACCTCAACAAGAGGATCAAAGGGCTCAAACAGATGCCATATGCTGCCCGGTTAAAGAAACTCCAGCTCTACTCAGTGGCATACCGCCTGTTCAGAGGCGATCTGTCCCTGACGTATAAAGCCATGTCCAACCCGGAATTAATGGACATGCTGCACCTCAGAAAATCCAAATCCCATCGAGCTACGCACTCCAGAGACTTGAACCTCAGCACTGAAATAAATAGGACATGCTGGAGGGACAGATTCATAACCCAGAGACTCCCTTCACTCTGGAATAAAATCCCAGTCCAGGTTAGGCAGAGTCCCTCATTGACTCTTTTCAAGAGGAATCTTGATGAGTGGATGGGAGATCATAGGTTTACCCCGGGTATCACTTCTGTGTCACTGTTAGACAGAGGCACAGTATACTAACCTCGAAAAAGGGCATAGCAAAATAAATTTAAAATGGGTGGCGAAAGCCAAACACATTCTGGCTAGGCTTATAAATGCCCTAGGGCAGATAGCCTAGTATGAACCTATGAACCTATGAACCTATAAATACATTAACTGTTATTATATTTTATTTTTCTAGTCAATATTTAGCCAATTTATGTGAATTTCTCTCTTGTTATTTTGTGTTAAAATGATATTTACATGTAAGAAATATTCAAAAATCATGTAATAAGCTTATGTATAGTTGTTTTTAGCTTGCAATGCAACTATAAAAGTGCATCATGTGTAATTTAAATGTGAAACGTTTCTCCCCGGGCCTCCACTGAAAATTGTTTTTACTCAGTAGGACTTTTGACTGTCAACAAAGACAAGTAAGTAAATAAATAACAGACAGGCAGTTAGCAGTTTCATTTGACTTCTCCAACTATACAGCTGGTACACCAGACTCAATATATTAGGGATTAGGTAGTTCTTGGAGATACAGAGTTATGTTACCAGTTACACGCACACATGCCCATATAAATATCTCTCTCTCTCTCTCTCTATATATATATATATATATATATATATATATATATATATATATATGTGTGTGTGTGTGTGTGTGTGTGTATGAGTAGATCAAATATGGTTTAAACCACTTTTAGGGGACATTTGTTTAGTCAACACAATTCTTAGGGCTGGGAAATATACCCTTTCTCAGATACTGTACAATCTTGGAGTTTTAAATATGGGGTGGGTGCAGGGGCCTTGCTACACTTGTATAGATTCATTTTTTTTTTGCTTTTTTTGTATTTTAATTTTGTAGACACCAAATCAATTGCTTAGGAGGTGTGTACTACCATGTCAGCATTTGCACTGTTGACATTTTGTGCTTGACATTAGGAACATTGACATTATTTTTAAATAGATTCATATATATATATATATATATATATATATATATATATATATATATATAGAGCTATATAGTGTAAGTGCTTGCACTTTGTATCGTCATATTGTGCACAGTGGCTTAATGTTTGATTTACACACACATATGTACATAGATATGATTCTGTTGTCAAACACTGAAAGCACAAAATAGCAAACACAAAAAGAACAATCTTTTGAAATCAAATCTAAAAAAATAAAAAAAAACAAATTTTTTGCACCCCCCCCCCAAACATGGTACTATGAAAGGTACGTATGCCATTTATGGATTCCCAAACACGAGAAGTTTGTTGATGTCTCCAGGATCAAAGAAGTAGGTCTACAGGATCAGAGAAGTAGTTACCTGCAGTGTTGCCAAATTATACAGCCATGTAGAAACTCAGGACACCTTAGCTAATAAATGGCAACTGTGGTTCAGTGCATAAATGTGTGGCTAGGTTTATGGGTTCATGATAAAGAGACTACTACCATGCTGGAGTCTGTGATTTACCATTCAGTACACAGGATGAATAAGGCAAAAAGACATTACAAGAAAATTGATGATGTATACTAGCTGAAATGTTTTTGTTACCAAGTTTATTTTTAGTGTTAAGTTGAACTGTTCATCTCAGACTTAATAAAATACAGTTTGTGCAATTCAGTCAGAAAATTTCTGGCAGAAAGTACATTACAGGGAGGGTGGTTGTTGAATAGGGAAAGAATGAAAAAGGATGTAACATAATCATTATATACATGGATGAGCAGTCTATAATGCTTGAGAATTTGGTGACTAAAGGAAACATGTTGCCCATGCCTGAAGGTAGATCTATGGACTTCTGAGTACGGAAAGTAACTGTACTCTGTAGTAGGTACTGCTGGCCCTCACCCCCCTCCCCTTGTCTGCACTAACTGTTCCATTTCAGAGATGTTATTACTAGGGATAATTCAGTCTACATGGTACAGAGGGTTGTCACTTAAGTGATAGAGAATCTTGGGTTGATTAACTAGGCTAAGGACTGAAGGGCCAACAGACATATTTATTGAAGAAAAGGTGGGATTAAGGGGATTGGTATGGTTGTGCTGAACTTTTGGAGGTGAGGCTATTTGGCTGATAAGTAAAAAGAGAGGAGAGACAAGTTGGTGCAGGCAGCATATAGAAGAATGTAGGATAGGGACTAACACTGACAAAGTTTACTTTAGAGATACACTTATGTGACTGTGGAAAGTTTTCTTAGATGCAGGAATAGCATGCAAGTTCATAATGTTGTACTGTGAAATAACAAATCTGTTAAGTCAACAATGGACAATGCTGACTTCAACAAAAACATATGAAAAAGCATTTTTGCTGGGGGGGGGGGGCTGCTCACCAAGACCACTCCTTCATCTTTAAATACACTTACTCCAAGATAGTGCAATCCTGGGGGCAAGGAGAAATTTCATTACCTCTATAGTTTCAAGATCTTGTTGATTTTACTGACAATCCTGAGAATTCAGAAAGAACCGGAAGTTACGATTCAGAGACATGTTAGCCACAATGAGGAAAGATCTGAATATCAGCTAATTTGCATGTCTCTGAATTGCTCTTAACTATCACCAGTGCAAATCAGCACCTTCCTGTGACAGTCAACACAGCTAGCTTATGACATCGCATCGGCACAGGCATCCCTCAATTCATTCTACCACGCACACATGCAGACATTCAAACACATGCACGAGCACATGCGCACACACACACACACACACACACACACACACACACACACACACACACACACACACACACACACACACACACACACACACACACACACACACACACACACACACCCACACACACACACCCACACACACACACACACACACACACACACACACACACACACACACACACACACACACACACGCATACACACATTGACGTATCTCTTACCTGTCCCTTAATGTACAGAATGTCCCTGTTTTATCTTCTTATTTTTGTCCCTGCCCTCCTAAATCATGGATCCTTACATTCAGTCAGTAATACCAGACATTAGAGATTCATTCTTCTTAATGTACCTAAAGCACATTATGATACGAGACCTGTTGCTCTGTTAACATTATGAGTCCACATAAAAGTTAACAAATTCTCCCTGATGTCATCTAGTGTTCCTCCTGGCTTTGTCAGGAATCCACTCCACACATGGATACATCCCCAACCCTCTCAACTGTTCCTGATTTTACACAGTGCTCCTGCTGTTGCCTGTTATACTTGCCCTGTCTGTTCCTCCAATTGGACAATTGTAATCATTGCATCATGCCAGACATTATTATGTCATACTTCTAATTATGGAAAAAATACCGTGCTATATTAACTCCTCAGCTATCTTATCTTACAGGATTAAAGCTCCAGCTTGACAAGCTTGATACGTTGCTCCATGTGTCAAAGGTGCAGGGTTCAAAATTTTTGCCTACATTTTACTTTATTCTTTTTTCAAAGACTTCAAGGTAATATGTATGAGTAGCCCTGGTGTCTAGAGGTGACACAGAGAGGTAGTAATATAGTGTCAAGATACTCAATAGAAAGAATATCCCTCCTGTATAGTGTTCCCCCTGACTAATGTCGTTCATGTTGCAAAACATTTTTCTGTTATTTTTTAAGTGCCTTTAAGGCACAATATAAAGAGTTATCCTTGCTGTGTAGTGTTCCCCCTGAATGACATCTTTTGTGCTGCAAATTATTTTTCTTTTATTTTTTAACTGCCTTTATGGCTTAATAGAAAGAGTTCTCTCTAATATCTCATGTTCCTCCCAATGCATGTCTTTTGTGCTGAAAAATGTTTTTCTGCAATTTTTAAGTGTCTTTAAAGCACAATATGAAGTGTATACCAGGTATCTAGTGTTCCCCACCCCCCAATATTGCAAGATTTGCTTGTTAGTCTAGGTGACTTTGGAAGTGAGACAGTCCCCCACACACATGTTCATGCATTCATGTACACACATATGCACACACACACACACACACACACACACACACACACACACACACACACACGCACGCACACACACACACACACACACACACACACACACACACACACACACACACATTACTCACCTTACACTGCTTATTGTTCTACATACACTCACGCATGCAATCACAGGCATACATACATGCACAACCCCCAACACTTCCTGTCCTCTAAACCTCTTAGCATTTACCTCCAACATAATTAGGTGAACATCAGCTTTTGACCATGTTCATTAACATGAGTGGCCAACATAACTTATGCAACTAAGTGAATCTCTGAATTGCTCGGCTGCATGAATACCTCACAGCACCCATTTCCAGTGGTGGTGGGGGGGAGCACATGGCTGCTTAGCATAGGCTGATCTACTGGAATATCTTATTACATTTCAAACAGGCCAAAGAAACAGCCCACAATGGTGCTGTATATCTTCATGGTGCAACACTGAGGTAGTACTGACTGTGAATTGGAAATGGTTATTGAGAGTTGTATGCCTGGAGTACACCTTGCTGTAACCTTTCTGAATTTGGCCCAGAGTTTTAGATAAAAGCACAAGTTGTTTAAAACTGATTAGGCAATGGGTAAACTGTACAACAGCACCCTGAATGGAGAATAAATGCTCTCCACTAGGGTATTAATGTACAAGTATTGCCTGCTAAAAATGTCTTCTGCTGCTGCAAGCATATCAAGCCACACTGGAGAGACTGACTGGGAAAAAAAAAATTTATTTATATTTATTATTTTTTTCACAAAACAGTGGTGTGTGTGTGTGTGTGTGTGTGTGTGTGTGTGTGTGTGTGTGTGTGTGTGTGTGTGTGTGTGTGTGTGTGTGTGAAGAGTGACAGCGATCCCTGGTAGCAAATCAGTTAAGAGGTTTGTGTACCTCTTGACCATAGCTCTCAACCTCCTGGCACAAGAAATCTGGACAGAGCCACAAATAACGAGGGACAAATGACCAAAAATAGGGACAGATTTTAAATATTGCTCTTATAAACTTAGAAAGTTGCTAGAATAACAGGGTTTCCATTAGCATGTATTATCTGACAGATATGAAGTCTGAAACTCAAATGTCTGTCATTATTTACTGACTTCAATCCTCACTGATTTGCCAGAAGACTACACATTTTATGAGAATGGGACGAAACATACGAGCCAAAAATCTGGACATTCTGCAAAAACCTGGAGAGCTGAAGGGTATGCTTCGAATATTGATAGTGATAGGTTCATAGGTTCATAGGTAGGTACTAGGATATCTGCCTGAAGGCATTTATAAGCCTAGCCAGAATGTGCTGGCTTTTGCCGTCCCCCTTAGATTAGTAACCTGTGCCTCTGTCCAGCAGAGCCATTGAAGTGATCCCCGGGGTAAACTTTCTGTTTCCCATTCACTCGTCAAGGTTTCTCTTGAAGAGTGTTAGTGAGGAACACTGCCTAATGTAGATTGGAATTTTGTTCCAAAGCATGGGAAGTCTCTGGGACAGGAATCTATCCCTCCAGCATGTCCTATTTATTGTTATGGTGAAGTTTAGATCCCTAGAACGTGTGGCTCGAGGGGATATGGTTTTCTTTAGGTGGAGCATGTCCATCAAATCTGGGTTTGACATGGCCTTGTATGTCAGGCAGAGATCACCTCTGAGTAGGTGGTATGCAACCGAGTACAGCTGGAGTTTCTTTAGTCGAGCTGCATAGGGCATCTGTTTGAGGCCAGTGATGCTCTTGGTGAGGTACGTTTGTGGTCTTTCCAGCTGTTGCAGGTGTCTTGTAAGGTACATCCCAAATGGGGCATTGTACTCTATGATGGGTCTGATGAGTGATGAGTAGAGGGGCACAATGACCTCTTTTGACCTGGATGCAAACCTTTTTTGATTAGGTGGGCCACATAGAAGGATTTTCTAACCAATTTGGAAATGTGATTATCAAAGGAGAGATTACTATCTACTTGTGTCCCCAGACCCCTTATTACGTCTTCCATATTTAGGGGACTACCACCTATGTGGTAGTTTGTGGGTACTTTGTTTTTTCCAAAAGGGATGACTATGCACTTTTTGGTATTTAGCTTGAGGCCATGATTTTAACACCAGGTATCTGTCTCAGTGAGACCCTTTTGGAGGATGTCTGTGTCAGCCGGAGAGTTAGTTATAGCCCATAGTTTGCAGTCATCTGCGAACGTGGTCAGCCATAGTCCTCCTGTGCTTGCCTGTACCTCTGAGAAGTATATGCCGAACAGGAGGGTCCTAGGACTGAGCCCTGGGGAACGCCACTTGTAACCGGTTTAGAGTCGGACATAGCTCCCGCACCTCTTACCATGTGGTTTCTGTCCATGAGCCAGTTGGCAACCCATCTTGTGATGTAGGGGTTTATGTTCAGGCTGGTGAGCTTGTCTATAATACCAGAATGGGGAATAGTGTTGAAGGCCTTTGCGAGGTCTAGGTAGGCTGTGTGGACCACCTTTCCCTCATCTATAGCCTTGGTAACTGTCTCAAAGAAGTCCACCAGGTTTAGGAGGCATGATATGCCCTTAGCAAAGCTGAACTGAGTAGGGACCAGTGTTTGGAGGTTCCCAATTTCTCTGTTAATGAGTTCCATGATGATGCGTTCCATAGCCTTGCAGACCAAGCTTGTCAGGCTTATAGGGCGATAATTCCCGGAGTCTGTTGTGGCTCCGCCTTTGTGGAGCGGAATAACCATTGCTTTGCGCCACTCTATGTGTATGTAGCCTGTGGAGAGGCTGAGTTTGAACAGTCTGTTTAGGTGAGGGGTTAGTTAATCTTTGAGCTCATGTAGGATGTAGCCTGGGAGACCATCTGGTCCCATTGATGCCATGCTTTTGGCTTTGGAAAGTGCTGTTTTAACCTGAGTGTCTGTGATTTCAGGGGCTCTACATTCTTCTGGTATGGTTATGGGCCCTTTTGGGGGGTGAGAGGAGGGTGAAGTTTGCACTGGTTCTGTCTGCCAGGATGTTGGTGATATTGGTTGGTTCAGTGTATTTTGTGCCATTCTGCACTAACTCTGAGCAGATCTGAGCATTGCCACTTAGATTCTTGACATAGCTAAAGAATGCCTTATGGTTATCTTTGGAGTCCTTGGCAATTTTTCTTTCGAAGATAGCCTTGGGCGATTTTATGAGGGATCATAGTTTCTTGCTGATACTGATCAGAGATATCTTCCCTTCTTGAAACTTTACTCTTTTCTGTACTAGTTTCCTCCTTCTATTGTATAGCTTGTTTATGGCAGGGGTCCACCAGACTGGTTTCCTTTTCTTGGAGGAGTGAGTCTTGGTTTTGTTTGGGATAGCACGATCCATGCATTCTTATAGATGCCTGTAGAGTGCCTTAGTAAAGGATTTTGCAGCTTGGGCAGCGTTATCCTTTAGCATGGGGGCTTTGAAACTTTCCACCTCGGTCTTAAGTAACGTGAAGTTTGCTTTTGAAAAGTTTTTCATGGTGGTTTCCTTGACTGAGGGTGGGGGTGGAATGTGGACATCCAGAGTGATTAGTTTATAGTCAGATCTAACCAGCGAGGGGTTGACCTCCGGTGTGGAACACCGGTCACCCATGTTGATGATGATCAGGTCCAATATGTTGTCACCTCTGGTGGGGGTGTTGGCCAGTTGATCCAGGGAGTTTGAGTTTATAAATTCTAGGAAATGCTGGGCAAGGGAGTTAGCACTTGAGTAGTTCTCCCAGTTAATGTTTGGGTAATTGAAATCACCCAATATCAGGGTGTTTGGTAGGACCTTTATGTTTCCCAGTGTTTCCAGAAATGTGGAATGGGGGTACTGGGACATGGTGGGTGATCTGTAGCAAGCTACAATTTGAATTGCAGTTTTGCTCATTGTTAGTTGCACGTGGATAATCTCTGAAGCATCGTGCTGTGCCACTAACCTGGAGGTGTGGGTATCCTTGATGAATATGGATAAGCCCCCACCTTTTGTATTTCGGTCTGGGTTCTGTGGCCGAAATGTATGGTATGAGTTGTAGCCTGGTAGTGCTGGGGTGCTCTCTGGAGCCTTAAACCAGGTTTCTGTACTTAGCTCAAAATATCTGGATAAACCTAAAATAAATAAGGGACAAAGGCTCAAAATAGAAACATATTTTACTTGAATATTAGGATTTCTGTTAACATACATTTTCTGATACAGAGATGTGTGGGAGAGACTAAGTGAGAACAACAGTAAAGATGCTTGCATACCTCTGGACCTTTCAGCTGAAGAAATCTGGATAAAGCCTAAAATAAAGAGAGAACAAAGGCTGAAAAACAGGAACGGATTTTAATTACTGCTCTTATAAAATTACAAACTTGCTTAATTAAAAGGATTTGTGTTAGTATGAATTTTATGAAGAAAATAATAGTCTGAAACTCAAATGTATGCCATTATTTAGTAACTTTAGTCTCCAATGACTAGTAACAAACCAAATGTTTTAGGAGTAAGGGACCAAAAAATAAAGTAAATGCCTGGATATTTTTTAAGTGTTGCATTTTGGATGTAAAATGCTTCCTCCAGCACCATTAACATACACTACTGCAAGTTTGAAACATTAGGTGGAGGATCTATTTTAGATCAAAAATATATAAAAAATAATATAGTACTTAAAAAAAAAAATAAGTAAGTAAAACTCAACAATTTTACAGACAGACCATTCTCTAAGCACAATAATGCCCTCCAGGGTATGCGTTAATGTGTAATTAATGCCCTTCCAGGTGTGTAGAGGGCCTTTGCCTGCAGCGTCAGGCCTCATAACACCCCTGGGTGGGCGTTAATTACACACAACCTATCAGGCATTATTGCTTACTTGACTATTCCCATTTCAAATAAACATGGAGTGATTATAGAATGGCTAAAGATAATGGAAACATGTCTAAAAAATACACCATTTTGAGAACCGTGAAATTTTCTCTTTTATTCTTACCTAGAAAATACTGCTTGTTGTACAGTTCTTACCTTATTTGATCTACCACCTCTCTGATGTTGCCTTGCATAATCTCTCTTAGTGTTTAAACAACAGTTGAGCATCATATCTTGACTTGTTTGTATTAGCATTTGAGCTTTTGTACATTTCATGTTACAGTTCACTGTGTTGTCATATCTTTATTATTTTTTATCTTGCAAACATCTTGTACATTTCAGAACTATAAATGTATACACCATGTTAATGTTAATCTATGTTTCTATACCCTGGCTGGCCATGATAATGACCTCAACAGATCAGTGCTCAGTCCCAGAAAACCAACTAACTAAGTAACTAACTAGCTAAGTAATGAACTAAGTGACATATCCTAGCCCCCCCCCGACTATTTTCTACTCTGATCTCTATCTGTGCTCACACATATCATTCTTAGTTGTTTACCTGTCTAACCTAGCTCTTGTAATTCAACAACCACTTCAAGTCCAGCTTTGATGGCTGCTATTTTAAGGATCTATCTAATTAGTTGGCATACTGTGTACCCCAAAAGTATTACATACAGGGTCTAAAAAGTCTTCATATGACTCACATTGAGCCCACAAGGAAGAGATCGTCCATCTTGCTTTTCACATCTGTGCTATATTGTTTCATACTTTTTCTTGACTTAGGGTATAATTTTGTAGTAATATTGCTTTTCACACCAGTAATATATTGTTTTGTATTTGTACTTGCCTTAGGGTATAATGTAATAGTATTAGTTATATTCTGTTTTGTATCTGTATAATGTTACTACTTTGTATTCATACCTTCTCTTTCACTCTAGGTTGTCTGTAAAAGCTCTAGAGAGGATCAGATCAATCCCTTGGGTAGCTAGCAAATAACGAAAATGTGGTAGTTATAGTGCCTAGATTAGCTCTTGATCTAATGGCTGCTGCTGACGGATATACATTTGCATAGGATGAGCCAGATTTTGTAACACATAACATAAATCTATTATATCTGTTTGCACTCATGTTCAGCACATTGTCGATCATTTCTCCTAATTAGTACAAATAGTGGGATATATTTTATTTTTGAAAGAACAGATACGCTACAGTCGTGAGATGGGGGTGGAGAGGAATAGGAAATAAGGTCAGCATGTACCTTTTGCACTGCCTTTAAGACTAGAAAAAATATTTCATTCTACAGCAGTTGGACTCCTTATTCTTCAGGCTGCCCACTTCTCTGTCATCCCCAAGGCACGAATGCTGAAGATCTTTAAGAACCCTTGCAGAGTTAACATGATACTGGCATTATTTCTTTGCGAGTTTCCTCTCAGCCCTCCCACACACACACACACACACACACACACACACACACACACACACACACACACACACACACACACACACACACACACACACACACTAACTGTTCCTCAACGGGAGCTTCATCACTGTTGTAAGATCTTACATTTGCTCCTAACAAATGTATAGTAGCAGGTGAGCCTGCCATAATGCTGAAGCAAGAATGGCTGTAAGTGATAAATGAGAGTTGTGAATGTTATTATCAGGCATGTGCTGTCAGTAGAAGAAGCCTCTTAGGGTGTCAGTTTAACAGCATGTAGCTGGGAATCATTCTATAATCTGGACCACTAACATAACTTTTTTCTAAGCACTGCAGATACCATGTGAAACTTATTTTTTGTTAGTTTTTTTTAGCCTAGAACGCTGTAGATAAACAGTATGAGAGCAGTGATGTGCTCAGTTTTTATACAGAATGAACATATACAATGCTAGACTGAACATCACAGTTCATCTTACATAAAATTGCAGCTAACAGAACTAAGAACATATATTCAACGTTGTTGGAAAAAACAGAGGCAGTGTGATATTAGGTCAATGTCATAAATGGTTTAAATGAAAGGCAAGGATGGGCTGATATCTTAATAAATAGCTCAATAGGAGAGGGAATGCTGGTTGAAAAAAGTGTAATCCACTTGGCTATTACCATCTTCCACAGGAGTGGGAAATTTTATTCAAAATGAAATTTTATCAGGCTGCTTTTTAGAACCTTGGCTTGATTTAAACTACTTTTTTACACATATTTACCTATAAATCTCTTTTAAGAAAAAAGCTCTAGCAAAACCAAAGCGCAAAAGAAAAGAAAAGAAATCTAGATGCTAAAAAAACCTACATAAGAGGATAGCTTTCTGTGAAATGAAGTCTGACCTAAGTAGCATTGTTAATAAACATGCTGCTGAATTCACAGATATGATTGCAAGCTGTGATACTGAATGAACTGAGTACTGAGATACTAAATGTCACTAAGTACTGGAACACTGAATGACACTAAATACTGCATGCTGTCAGGAGCTTGTAAAACTGGATAGCTGCACAGTGTGCATTGGTATAAGGCAGGGGTGTCCAAACATTTTGGTTCAGAGGCCACCTACTGTACTTGGCAAGGGTGTGGGGCCACATTGCCATGTCCAACATGCATATGTTGATTCACAACTTTGTTATAGGACATACCAAGAGCCAGATAAAATGCCTCGGTGAGCCACATTGTGCCCATAGGGCCAACTGTTGGACAGCCTTGGTGTAAAGTATTAGTCCACTCCCATTGTGGTACATGACAATGTGAAGACTGTCAGGTGCCAGGATCCGCCACATAACACAAGCACTCAGGTCACTCCAAAGCAAGTACAAATCAAATATGACTCCGTCATTGTTCATGCTGGTGTGAATGACCTGAGACGTACCTCCCTGGACTACATGAAAAGAGACATAGAGGAGCTCTCTGATCATGTAGCCCAGGCCGGTATGACCCTGACCTTGAGTAGCATCTTACCTTCACCAAGAATGATGCCACAGTATAAAGACAAAATGATCAATTTTAACAATTGGCTAAAGTATTGGTGTCATTCAAAGGGGATCCAGTGTCTGTCAGCCTGGGATGGTATGCTCAACAAGCCACATTGCTTCGCTAGGGACAGCTTGCACCTGTCACCCCTGGGCTTTCAAATACTGGCTAAGGCTCTTGTCACCCCCATAGTGCCTTTTTTAGGCAAGGCTCAAAAGACAAACCCACCTCCATAGATAACACAAGGAAAAAGAAACTAAGGGTAATGCTGCTCAACGCCAGAGGTCTAAACCTCAAGATGCATGCACTCGAGGCTCTCCTCAGTATGGAGAATATCGATATCTGTGCAGTAACAGAAACCTGGTTCAAGGCTCCTGAGAGCACCCCAGCACTACCAGGTTATACCTCATATCATGCTTTTTGGTCCCAAATCTCAGACCGAACTACAAAAGGAGGGGGAGTATCCATATTCATCAAAGATACCCACACCACCAGGTTAGTGGCATTGCACGAAGCATCAGAGACCATCCATGTGCAACTAACAGTGGGCAAAACTGCCTTTCAGTTTGTAGCCTGCTACAGACCACCCTACCAAACTCAGGAACCCCACTTGGCTTTCCTGAGAACACTGGAGAATATGAAGGTCTCTCCAAACACCATCATATTGGGTGACTTCAACTACCCAAACAGACTGGGAGCACTACTCAAGTCCCAACATCCTTGCCCAACGGTTCCTAGAATTTATAAACTCAAATGCTAGGGAACAACTGGTCACCACTCCCACAAGAGGGGAAAACATATTGCACCTGATCATCACCAACATGGGGACTGTATGTTCCATACCAGAGGTATACCCCTCATTGGTAAGATCTGACCATAAATTAATCTCACTGGACATCCATATCCTGTCCCCACCCCCAGCCAAGGAAACCACGGTGAAGAATTTCTCCAAAGCAAACTTCACACTTCTCAAAACCGAAGTGGAATCCTTCAAAGCCCCCGGGCCAGTGGAAAATATAGCCCAAACCGCAGAATCCTTTACAAACGCATTCTATGGACACCTACAGGAATGCATGGATCATGCTGTCCCAAATAAAACCAAGACTCACTCCTCCAAAGGCAGGAGACCTGTCTGGTGGACCCCAGCCATAAATAAGCTATACAACAGAAGGAGGAAGCTACTACATGATAGATCAAAATCCCACAAAGGGAAGGCATCTCTGATCAGTACTAGCAAGAAACTACAATCCCTCATAAAATCATCTAAGGCCAGCTTCGGAAGAAAAATTGCAAAATAGCCAGGGAATTGTTATGGCTAGGCTTGTATAGGCCCTAGGGCTGATAGCCTAGTACCAACCTATGAACCTATGAACCTATGAAGACGCTAAAGATAATCACAAGGCCTTCTTTAGTTATGTCAGGAACATGGGTGGCAACTCCCAGATATGCTCTGAGTTAGTGCAAAATGACAAAAAAATACACTGAACCCACAGACATTGCCAACATCCTGGCAGACAGGTTCAGTGCAAACTCCCCCCCCCCCCCAAAAGAGCAAATGTCTATCTCAACAGAGTGTAGCCTCCCTGACATCACAGATGCACAGGTGAGAGCTGCCCTCTCAAAAGCAGAAAACACAGCATCAATGGGACCAGACGGTGTCCCAGGCTGTGTCTTACATGAGCTCCAAGAAGAACTGAACCCTCACATAAAGTCACTGTTCAATCTCAGCCTTACTACAGGATATGTACCCAAGGAATGGCGTACAGCAACAGTGGTCCCACTCCACAAAGGTGGTGCCACAATGGACCCCAGAAACTATTTCTCTATAAGCCTAACTAGCGTGGTCTGCAAAACTATGGAGCATATCATCATGGAACTCATAAACAAAGACATTGGGAACCTCCAAACACTGGATCCTACCCAATTCAGCTTTGTTAAGGGCAGATCTTGCCTCTTGAACCTGGTTGACTTCTTGGAAACAGTCACCAAGGCCATAGATGAAGGGAAGGTAGTCCACACAGCCTACCTGGACCTCGCAAAAGCCTTTGACAGAATACCCCACTTGGGCATCATGAATAAGCTCACCAGCTTAAATATCAACCCCTATGTCACAAGATGGGTTGCAAATTGGCTCAGGGATTGAACTCACATGGTCAGAATTGCAGGTGCCATGTCAGACTCTAAACCAGTTACAAGTGGCGTCCCACAAGGCTCAGTCCTGGGACCTCTCTTGTTCAGTATATATTTCTCTGAGGTACAGGCTAACATGGGAGGACTATGGCTGACCAAGTTCGCAGATGACTGAAAACTGGGTGTCATAATTGACTCATCGACTGACACAAGCATCCTCCAAAAGGGTCTCACAGAGACGGATAACTGGTGCCAGAGCCATGGCCTAAAGCTAAATGCCAAAAAGTGCATAGTCATCCCCTTTGGGAAAAACAAAGTGCCCACAAATTACCACATAGGTGGTAATCCATTAAGTATGGAAGAAGTAATTAGGGATTTGGGGACCCAAGTAGATAGCAATCTCTCCTTTGACAATCACGTTGCCAAAGTGGTTAGAAAGACCTTCTATATAGCCCACCTTATCAAGAAAGGGTTCACATCTAGATCAAGAGAGGTCATTGTGCCCCTCTACTCATCACTCATCAGGCCCATAATTGAATAAAATGCCCCATTTGGGATGTACCTTACCCGACACCTGCAGCAAATGGAAAGACCCCAAAAGTACCTCACCAAGAGGATCAAGGGACTCAGACAGATGCCCTATGCAGTTAGGCTAAAGAAACTGCAGCTCCACTCAGTTGCTTACTGCCAACTCAGAGGCGATCTGTGCCTGACGCATAAAGCCATGTCCAAACCAGAATTAATGGACATGCTCCACCTCAGGAAATCCAAATCCCTTAGAGCCACACACTCCAGGGACTTAAACCTCAGCACAGAAATAAATAGGATGTGCTGGAGGGACAGATTCATATCTCAGAGGCTCCCCTCACTCTGGAACAAAATCCCAATCCATGTTAGGCAGAGCCCCTCAATGACCTTCTTCAAGAGAAATCTTGACGAGTGGATGGGAGATCGTAGGTTTATCCCTGGGATCTCTTCTGTGTCCCTACTAGACAGAGGCACAGTAAACTAACCTTAAAAAAGCTATCTTCTGTGACCTACTATACAGAGGCACAGTCAACTAATCTAAAAGGGTGGCTAAAGCCAAACACACTCTGGCTAAGTTTATAAATGCCCTAGGGCAGATAGCCTAGTATCAACCTATGAACCTATGAACCTATGAAGACTGTTGTTCATTTACTAACGATAGTTTATGAAGCTGTTGCCATGATGATGATGATGCTGATGCAGCACTTTGACAAAGTGCTGCATGCGCTACAGTAGAAGCCATATAAAGGCAGCCTAACAGAGTTTAAGACAGTCTCAAGGAAAAGAATGGAAGCGCTATAATAAAAACCTACCTCACGTGGGAATCTATGCAGTCTGCATAGACACACTACTGGTAAAATACGAGATACACAGTGGTTTTCAACAAGAGGGAATAATCTAAGGATGCAAGTAATGTGGCTCTGGGCAAGTACAAAAATGCATTATTTTTCATAAAGAGTTATAAATGATTGAACAACCATTACTAAGAGGTAACAGGGAAAAAAATGAATGAATTCATGAATACATAATACAGATGTAAGGTTATATTTACTAATATCGATGGTAATGGGGTAGGTTATTTGATAAGCAAGATCCTGAGTGTATACAGTAATTAATGGGCAAACAAGGTGGGGCACAACATCCTAATCATTTATCAGACTCTGTGCTACACTTGTGTTTAATCTGTTGCAGTATAACTACTTCATTATTTATATTCTATATCTACCTTTCTCATTGTGTGAATATGGACACGCCTCCACCTTTAGTGTTTCGGTCCAGGTTAGGTGGCCGAAAGGTGTGATATGAATTATAGCCTGGTAATGCAGGGGTGCTCTCTGGAGCGTTGAACCAGGTCTCTGTCACTGCACAGATGTTGATGATCTCCATTTTAAGGAGTACCTTGGGTGAGTGCATTTTGAAGTTTAGACTTCTAGCATTACCCTCAGAGTTTGCTTGCTTGTACCTGTTATAGTGGTGAATTTGTCATTTAAACCTTGCTTAAAAAAGGCATTATAGGGGTGGCAAGAGCCTTTGCCAGTATCCAGAATCCCAAGGGCGACAGGTGCAGGACATCTCTGGCAAAGCATCGTGGTCTGTCGATCTCATCCCAGGCAGACAGATACTGGATGTCCTTAGATATATCTTTATGCTGATTAGTAGTCAACTAATTCTTTAATAGGGTGAATGTTTTGATTTGTACTGGCTCTAATATATAAAAGTTTTGTGATGTTTGTGTTAATTAAAGGTCTGAAGAAGTGGAATTTATTTACGAGTTAGTTCCATTTTACTCAAAGTGAATTTTAGTCTTCCTTGCCTGTTGGTTGGATCCTTGGATGCAGTTGTGGTGTTTGATTTTTACAGTGTTTTTCTGTGAAAAAAAAGTAACTTTTGTGGACTGGTAGTTTTACTGGCATTTACTGCTTGTCTTCTCTGGGAAAGAGGCACAATTTTTGGCTTGACCATGGAACAGACTATTGGTTCCATGGTTGGTCCTTCTTTCAGCCACAAAAAGAAAAAGTTTAAGGAAACAGCCTTTACTACCATAGCAAGTTAACATTTTTCTCAGCTGCAGGTGGGTGAAGCTGCTGTGGCTATTTGTTGCACCTCAGACCACTCATCTTTTACCACATATATCTCTGGTGTAGCACCTACAGCCACTATGGGCCAGCAGTTAGCCACATCTTCTGCAGTTTTTGGAGTACGCTCAGTAGACTATGGAGTGCTACTCTTGCTCTTGTCCTGGAAGAGGGAACAGGGACATAATGCTCTGCCCATCCCTAGAGAAGCAGCTGCTATTAGTAACACAGTTGGCCCCATGTTTTCTGCCAATCAGAAACAGAAATCCAAGCATTTATCTACTCCTCCTCAAACTTCTTTAGATAGAGTACTTTACTGGGTTTGGCTCAGGGTTTAATTCAGGCTATTGATGCTTCTTGTAAAGGCAATTTCTGGTAAAAGAAAGGATTCCTTTTTTCCTGAAGAGATTCAAGATTTTGATCTGAACAGGAAGATGCAGAGATCATTTTTTTCCCTCAGGTTTCTGAATCAGGCTCAAAGGAGAGCACAGTTTCTGATTCTCCCTGTGGGGAATTCCTCTTTCTCTTAGGCTAATTCTAGACTTTGCCAGTGTTTACAGTGGGAGACCACTGACATTCCTCATTCCCTCAGAAAATACTAGGAGTTGTTACAAAATGCTATTCCAGAACCTACACCCATTCTTCCTGTTTTGTCTGCTTCAGAGGATGTGTGTGTTAATGCCTGCTATTTTTTTGTTAGTCAGCCAACTGTCCCTGAAGAGGCAGACAGGATGTATAAAGTTCCTTATCTTTTGAAGTTTTTATACACTATTCCCAAAAATACCTCACTCAGTGTTGCCACCCATTTTAACAAATTCTTCACAGAATCCATTTTGGCACTTGCCAACTCTCAAAGTTCCCCTTCTTCCAACCAACCATCTAATATCAACAATAACAACAATGGTTTGCCCTCCAACTTGTCTCTACCCATTTACTTAAAAAACTTTAAGAAAATAAAACTTACCACCCTAGCTGCCGATAAACTGCCAGCTGAATTTCTGAAAATAGCTGCCGATGCCATTGCATACCTTGTATCCATGCTTATCAACCTTTCAATATCTGAAAATCTAGTCTCTGAGATCTGGAAAATCTCACACATTATTCCACTCCACAAAGGAGGTAACTCAAAGGAGTTAACCATTAATTGGCCTATTGTGATATTCTCACCTGTATCCAAAATACTTGAGAGGTGTATACACACTCAAGTTATGGACTACTTCATGACCCACAACCTTCTCATAAGCATTCAACATGGCTTCAGGTCCTACAACAGCACCACAACTGCCTTTATGTCATTCATTCACACAGTGAATATCCATAGAAATAATGGCAACTTTGTGTCTGCTATCTTCCTTGACCTCTTCAAGGTTTTTGAAATGGTTAACCACAACAAACTCATAAAATCACTCTCAAAACTAAACCTTAGCAAATCCTCCATAGACTGGTTTAAAAGTTATTAACAAACAGAGAGCAAGCAGTACAGTGGAGGTAAGAACCCTCTCCATTATTACCAGTCACTCTGGGTGTTCCCCAAGGATCCATCCTTGGTCCTTTACTTTTCTCTATCTTCACTAACAACCTCCACTGCTCTACTTTACATGCCACAGTCATCCAATATAGTGATGACTCAACATTAATCTGTGCTTCTCCTTCTCTCCAAGATCTCCAAACAAAAAGACAGGCCTCTTTCGTTTCCATTGAAGAATGGCTTACCATCTCTCAAGTAATGCTAAACACCAACAAAACCATATATTCCAGCCAACCACACACTCCACCCCCATACCCACATTCACTATCACTTCTAACAACAAAACTATCATCTCTCCTGTTACCCACACCAAACTTCTAGGAGTTGAAATGGACTGCAACATGAAATTTGATATTCACATTTCACTCACCATAAAGAAAGTACACAAACAACTAGGGACAATATATAGAAACAAACAATTCCTCACATACAGCACCAGATCTAAAATAGCAAACACATCTCATATCTACACTTTTATATGCCTCCCCAATACTTACCAATATTTGAAAATCTGATATTAACACACTTGATGTTTGTTATAACAAGACTGCAAAGTTTGCTATTAATAGCTCACATCGCAGACACCACTGTTCTGTCCTTAAACAACTAAACTGGCTTGAACATCCTCAACTTCTCCTTTACCAGCAACTTATTCCAACCCATAAAATTCTCTATACCCCAGAGAAAACACTTGCATTGCAAAATCTAATACAAGCATACTCAAGTACTAGAGTCCTATGCTCCTATAACAAACTTCCCCTACACATCACTAAAACCAACAACTCTGCAGGTGTCTCCCTTTACTCATACTTTATAGCAAAAAACAAATGTAACACTCTGCCCACTCACATATCATCTACTACATCACTAACTCAGTTTAAAAAATCTCTAAAAACACACCTTCTAGACAACTGGATTTGTATATGCGACACCCCTGGCTAGACTAACTCCACCTTCTTCTTGCTCACACAGGGTAGAACTCCTCCTTTATTAAGATAGTAGAGCTTACTTTATCCTGCAACCATTCACTCTTCCTTCACATATCTTCATCTCAAAGTCTCTTGTAGTAAACATATTTTCCTACTGATGTTATTTGATTGTACAGTTTATGGTGATTCTACTTTTGTACCTATATAGTGTGCTCAATTCATCCTAAAAATAGTTGCTGTACATGTTAAAGCATTTTTATCATATTGTTAGTAGATGTATAATGTTATAGTCTATTATAGTAGATGTATAATGTCATAGTCTTATGATTCTATACCTGTGAAATTTTAAGTTTGTAAAATAAATTATAGTGTGTTACATGTGGAGCTTTTCTCCCTGGGCCTCTGCTGAAAAAGGACTTGTCTAGTCAGACTTTCCCAGTAAACAAATGTAAAATAAATAAATCATATTACCCTTATACCCAAGACCTTTACTTTTCTCTGTTCAAACTCATACCTATAATTTGTAAACAATTATTTAAGTGCAATATTACCTCAATCATCCCAACTGTCTGTCTAGATATTAATATAATGTCATCAGCATAAGATTGCATGATAGGAATCTCAGTTCCTTCTCTAGTTACATATTGTACATATTTCATATCCTGAGTAACATAACTTGTTACTGCATTCATTACTAATGCAAATATTATGCCACTCAAAAGGCATCCTTGTCTAAGTCCTCTCTTAATGCTAATTTATTCACGTAACCACCAATTAATCAATAGTTTTACTTTATTGTGTTTGTAAGAAGTAACACACACATTATTTATATTTTCACACATATTATAAGAATTAAATATATCCCATAGAATTCTATTTTCTATGGAATCAAAAGCTTTACTTAAATCACCTACCATAATTAGCAGTTTGTCATGTGTATTTAATATGTTGTCCACCAATTCTCTAACCACCATTAATACTTCTTGGCATCTACTACATTTAACACTATATAAAGCAAAATATGGAAACGTTTAACTTCCATCCTTTTTTTAAAGATTTTTATGAAAATTGTATAATCTGTATTATTCAGTGCCATAGGTCTCCACTTCTGAATATCATTTCTAACACCCTTTTCCACATAAATTTAAATACCCCCTACTTAAGTCTTTATAAGTGAAACGCACATCTAGCCACTCATTTAATACTTCTATAAAGGAATTATTTTGTACTATCATAAAATTCTTTTACATCTTGTATTCTATTCTATCCAATCCTGCTGCTGTTTCTAGATTAACTTTTCCTATTATTCTGTCCAATACTTCTGATGTTATTCTCTTTCCCAAATCCCCATTATATTGGTCTGAAAACTATTTCACTTTCCATATATTTTTTTTGTTCTATCGTCTTATCTCTAAAAACCTCTTGAACATCATCCACTACTGTTTTCATTATATTTTTACCTCTCTGTATCAAACCCTTTTTTCTTTCAATTTCCTAATTATATTTTCCTCTTTCATTATTTACTATGATAAGGAGCAACCTCCTCTTTTTTCCCTGAAGAAAATATCTCTGTTTAAATAATATATTTTTTTCTGATTTTTCCTATAAATTTTCTTCTTTAATAAAATGCTTACATTTTTTTCTAGAGTCTCAAGTGCTTTTTCACTTGTCACACGATACTTTTTCTTTACTTCTTTTCTCTTATTCCTTTGACAATTTTTGTATTTATTCTTAAATGAACATGACCATTCTGAGCAATCTTTTTAGAATTATCTCATGCTGATATGATCTCATAGTTCTTTCCCATTTTCCTTCCCATTTTTTCTCATTTAATCTTTTTAACCTTTACCTATCTTAATAACATTTTCTTTGTCTTTTAACTCTATCCAAATGGCTCTGTGATCTGAAAAAACATTTCTACTATACCTTCTTCCATAATTTTTAATCCTTCAAATATAAAAAAGATATATCTGTTCTAAAAAGTCCCCTACTATATGCCCAATCATTGTTATTCCAAATGCTCACTATACCACATCTCATAATTTCCATAACTTTGCTAATGCCACCATATTTTTCTTGTTTTTCCTTAAATCACAATTAAAGTCTCCTGCTATGATTATTTCTATATTTACAGCCCCATAATTTAGAAATTGATTAAACATAATTTCCTTTTCTTCATTTGTAACATTATCATATACCCCAATTAATCTGTATACCTAATCTTTCCATCTTTATCTATTATGGTTACCCTTCCTATTATTACTAATGTTATATCCAGAATTTTAACTATCTTCTTTTTTAGAATTCCTATTTCAGAATGAATATCTTGAACTAGATACCAAACTATATAATTTCCCCATACAACTTCTGTCTGCAGCCTATTTTCTTTTATTGATAATCCTATGTCTTCAAATATCATTATATTCATATCTACCTTTTTACAACATTCTATAATAGCTAATCTTCTAGCTACACTTTTAAACTATTTACATTTATAGCTAAAATTCTATAATTATCTCTTTTCCTTTTCCAAAATATCCACAAAAGGGATTAAAACCACAGAAATAAAGCCAGCAGGATGCAAACAATCCAAGAACACCAAACTTTATTAATGTTAAGCGCTTTCTTCTCCACTACAGAGACTTCCTCAGAACAATATTCCACAGTAACCCAACCAACTAAATATCCCCCCTAATTAATCAATTAACATTTAAAATCAAGATTAAAAGCAATATGCACACCATTATAAATAAAAATTAACGGATCATTTATAACATATTTTATAAATACTGAATGCATATAAACAACCTATGTGTCAGTCTAAAAACAGTGGTGAATTAATTACAATTAATTAAAAATACCATTTGCAAATGGACATGTCACCTGCACTAACCTAAAATTTGATCAGGTTTTAAAACACTAGCAATACTTATGGTCTCATTAATACCTGGGTAATGAGAGGCATTTAGAAACAACTGCCATCTCAATTCCATCAGGTCCAAATGTACATCTAAGATGGACCCTTGTTCATCCTTCACTAACTGATGCAAAACCAAAAATTTAAAATGATGTGTCTGATTTTCCTTAATATGCCTAAATAGGGCACTAGTGGTCCTACAATGTCTTATATCACCCAAATGTTCACCTATTCTTAGTTTGAATTTCCTACAGGTTTTGCCAATATAAAAACTAGGACATACTTCACACTTGGCCATATATATAACATTACTACTATTACAATTGTAATGGCCTCTAATGTTGAGTATCTTCCCATTTGCCCTAATTTGACCCTCAGTCTCCATTATAAATGGGCAAAAGGAATAGGAATTACATTTAAAATTACCAACTTTCCTATTGATCCTACTTTCATGTCCTATACCTTCCAATATGTCCTTTATGGATTTGTCCCTCTACATTAACATCTAATTGAAGAATCTCCCAATTGGCATTTATTACATCAATATTAGTGTTAGCTCTCCCATTATATGTTAAAATAAAGGTTGAGCTGTAAAAAATCTTTTCAGAATTAAATCTCCCACTACCTATAAAGCCATGACCCAAAATGGGTCTGTAAAAACCTTGTTTCCATTTGTGAATTATCTCATGGCTGAGATCCTCCAAAAGACAGTCAGGGTATCCCCTTTGTTGAACATATGTGTAATGAATTCTAATTCAACCAAAAAGTCTACATCAGAACTTACCATTCTGGCTGCCCGCACCTATTGGTCTTTAACAACTGCCCTCTTTTGATGATGCAGGTGCCAACTCTCATAATCCTGGTAAGAATTAGAAAATGTAGACTTTCTGTGAATCCCGGTGTTAAAACTCATTTTATACCAATCAATCACTAATTCAATGTCTAAATAAACAATTGTGTTCCTACTATATGCATGGGTGAATTTGAAAAATTCAACAGTTCTATTAATGTATACAAGGAACCCATTCAGATTATCTTCTGTACCTTTCCAAATGAGGAGCAAATCATCCAGAAAACATGTATAATGCACAATGTTGAAACTGTACTGACTATTTATCAAAAACTCCTGCTCCCAGTATGACATAATAAGATTAGCAAAAATGGGGGCACAAGCTGCCCCCATTGCCACACCTTTCACCTGTTTGTAATATTGCCCTTCAAACCAAATGTAGTTGTCTTTCAAAACTAGCTCCATGAGTGTACTTAATTTATTAATTTCATCTTGAGTGAAAATGTTGGTTTTATAACACTGTTGTTCTAACTAATCAATACCTAGCAAATAGTATTTTTAATAATTGTAATTAATTCACCACTGTTTTTAGACTGACAAATAGGTTGTTTATATTCATTCAGTATTTATAAAATACATTGTAAATCATTCATTAATTTTTATTTATAATGGTGTGCATATTGCTTTTAATCTTGATTTTAAATGTTGATTAATTAGGGGGGATATTTAGTTGGTTGGGTTACTGTGGAACATTGTTCTGAGGAAGTCTCTGTAGTGGAAAAGAAAGCGCTTAACATTAATAAAGTTTGTTGTTCTTCTTTTCCAAAATATACTATACGGTAAATATAATTAATTCTTCACCCTTTTCCTTTCTTTTTTTCTTTCACATTTAGTCCTATAAATGTTCTTTTTCTCTCTCATATCATTTTGTCAATAGAATTCTGTTTTCCTTAAATAATTTTCCAATTAACATCTTCATCACTAATTTTGGACCCTTTTCCTATGTTTAACTCATCTTCTTTTTGTATTTCAGTTATATCCATCCTCTTATTCCTACATTTATTCATTATATTTGCTTCTCCTTGCTTCTGACCTTGCCCTTCTTGATTAATCATTTCAAGGGCGGCACAGTGGTGCAGCTGTTAACGCTGTCGCCTCACATTAAGAGGTTCTCCGGTTCGATTCTCGGCTGGAGTGCCTTCTTTGTGGAGTTTGCATGTTCTCCCTGTGTTCGCGTGGGTTTCCTCCGGGTACTCCAGTTTCCTCCCACATTCCAAATACATGCATCTGGAGCATTTCTCCCCGGGCCTCTGCTGAAAACAGGCTCTGTGGAACCTAGTCGGACATTCCCAGTCAACAAATGATAAATAAAAATAAATAAAAATTTCTTCTCATGCATGTTCCTATTCCTCTTGCTCTAATATATTTACTTTTCCTAACTTATCTTCCCATCTTTACAGTCCATCCAGATATGTTCACTCTTGTTACACTTATAGCATTTCAATTCACATTTTTGCATCATGTCCTCTTTCACCTCATATATAACATTTTCTGTTAACACAATTCACAATCAAATGATCTGTCTTTCCACAGAAAAGCATGTTTTTGGTTGACCCCAATATTTTCCAGACTTTTCTTGCCCTTCAACATTTATAATACTGGGAATATACACACATTTCCATTTTCAGTACAACATTGCAATTCCCCCAGTCCATAAACCTCTGTTATCATAAACCTTAGAAATGTCCATTATTTCTTTACAAATATTACTGGTGTCTTTTTAAAATCTATTTTTCAACTTCAGTCCTAAACTGAATATTTCTTCATTTCTCTATGAAAAGATTTAAATACATATAAATTCTAAGAAGCACAGTCTTTCTTTTTTTTTCATATTCTCCCATTTTTCCATTGGATATCCGTTTTCAAAAATAATGCCACAAAAAGTCTCTTTAATTATATGAATACAGACTCTTACCTCAGTAGGTTTGGTTCTTATGAAGAAATTACATTGTCCCATACATCATATCTTTCCAGTCCCATGTCTTCTTTACTAAAAATCCTTACAGTACATTTCTGAATCTATTTTACTGTAGACTCCTTTACTTCACCTTCTTTTCTTCTCTTCTGTCTTACTATATATTTATACAATTTTTTTCCACAGCATCTTTATTTAACAGTTTTGAATCCTCGTTTTGTGTTTTATCTATTATATCTTCCCAAGAAATGTCCTTACCACTTTCAGACTCACTGGCTGCTGCTAAGTCCTGCAAAATATCATCCAGCAACCCTCCCAACTGGAGGATTGCAACAACTACTTAATGTCCAACCATAGCATCCTCCTTAAACAGTTTCCACTGGAACCTTCATTTCTCTTTCTGCCACCCTCTTTAACTGCCTGGAATTCATCATTTTCTCACCATAAGAAGGCTCAGCTGCCTTTTGCCTAACTTTCTCAGAATTATTCTCCTTTATAATCTGAAGTGAAGTCTCGACTGACTTCACATTCCCATCGCTCAGCTTTCATTCCTCACCAGGAGCTTTCCTAACATTTACTGACAAATCAGTACTGTTATTTTCCTCAGCAATTCACAATTATCAGTGAAACTGTTAAAAACTGTTTCTGATGCTATGACAATAGTCCCCCTGCTTCTCAAAGATGGCTATGTGCCCAGAACAGAAGCAGGAAGCATCACATCAACAATGGTCCCACTTGCCAACAAACCAAGTTGGGGAAGTTCCTAGATATCCTAACCAAATTCCCCCTAGTAGGAGAAATACCACCTTGAGTCTCCCCTCAAATGAAGCCATTAGCCTACTGAGACTAACTCAGTCAATAAAGGATAATTAAATAAAAAATAATGTTTTCACAGGCACCTTCATTCTGTCACAATCCATGCAGTACAGGTTAACTACAATACTTTCCCCTGGCTTTGTGGCTTGCATATGATATTCTAGTAAGCCATCCTGTTTCTGTGGCATTTCTTAGAGTAGTTTTTGGAAGATTTTTATTTTGTAGATATTAACATTTATAGATATCTATTCCATTGCTTTTAAAGGAAGGCATTGTTTGGTAGATAAAGAGTGGAATATCAACAAAACTAGCCATGGTACATAATACTGGGCCTTTTTTTCTCATGGTATGTATTCTGCTAGTTTCTTTACTTAAATGTCTGGCTATTTGCCATTTTACTAGCAGATTCTCTGTTATATAATTTTCCATTTCCTCCAGTGTGTCAATGTCTGATATACTGGTGATTCTAAAATATATTTTCAACTCCTGTTTTCAAGTTAATTCATCTTATCAGACTGTCTCTATATTTAACTTTAGAAATCATTTATTTTTCAGGCTTGCCTGGATAAAACCTCCTAGTGCTCTGCTTCTGTCAGTGTAAGGCCTTTTATCTTTCCATATGGCTTTTTGATGGCTGTTTTTGCTGTTCTACGAAAACTTGCAGCCCTTTATTTTCCCAAATAACCCCTATTTCATCAGGATTCCTTAATTTTTTAGCATTTGTGGGGCTTCTTCATTTTAGTAGTCACTGTGTGTTCTCAAGGTTCCTTTATCCAGCAATTTGAATTTGCTTTTGGTTTATCACTTTCTCATGGGGACTTGTAAACCTTAATCTCTATCAGTTTAAGAGCAAATTTGTCACGTTAGCTGTCAAGTCACACCCTTCATTCATTTTTTTCTTCTTTAAAATTAGTCTTCTTTACAATAAGTCAGAACATAAAGCAAGACTTCTCATGTGCTGTATTCATGCAATTTAATATTGTGCAAAATAAGTTTGGAGTACTCACAGCATGTCATAGCCTGAGTAGTCTGTACACCATTACAATGTTTGCCTTTTAATACAGGATAAAATGGTGTTGAATATTTTAGACAAAACACTTATCAAGGTGAACACCTGTTGTAGGTATAAAAATTGCAAGGAACTATAGTACCTTTTAACTTTTTTAAAAAACCTCTGAGAGGTTAACTTTTTTTGATTTGTCAGATCTTATTTAGTGTCTAACTTAGCTCAACACATACTTTTAATGTGTTTCTCTTCAATTAAACATTCCCACTGTGCTGAGCAGCACTTTTAGAGTCTGGCCACTTTTCACTTGCTGTGACAATTTGCAGCTTTTATAAAGGAGCTAGTCCAGTAGGTATATCTAAGGCTTCTGATAAGGAGATTTCTGCATCTGTGGCAGCATTCCCACTTGAAATGACATTAACTATACTTCATGCCAAAAGGTATGTGGAAGCAAAGAAAACGTCATATCAAAACAGATTCCTCATTTGCCTTGTACATTTTCTTTACATTTTTAAATTGACTTTACTAAGTGAATGTGATATATTATAAACTAATTTATGAGCAGTAAAAGTACTATATATTTAGTAATGTGTTCAAAAGAAATTGAAACACATTATGTTGGGCATTTGCTGAGAATATAATTAATTTTAATAAAATGTAATGATTAGCACAAACATATAATTATTAATATTGGATTTTGATATCCCTTTGGTATCAGTCAACATGTAAGATGATGGTAAATTCGAGATCTAATTTCAATGATTCCAAAAGCATCTTACTAATGTCTTTAATGGCTGTATTAACAGCCATTTAAGTTGAAATAATTAAACATAGTACTTTTTGGTTGAAACTGCTTTGTGTTTTTGCATACAATTACTAGGGGACGTGTTCAGTAGTTACGGACCTTAGGGTTAGGGAGGGGTTAAGGATAGTGCATAGATAGTTGTGTATGTGGGGTTTAGTGTAAGGTTAGAAGTAGGGTTTTGTGCTTTACTTTAGGTTACAAGTAGGGTTTGGTTACTGTATGTATGTATGTGGTTTATTTATTTTATTTGGGTAGGTAGTATATAGCTAGTGGTGGGGTTGGCTGACTATGACAGTTACATTTTTTTTTTCGCTGTTTAGTGCGTTCGGGATTTTCATGGTTCGCGGTATAGGGGTCGATGTTTTGGTATTCGCGCATAGGGTTTTTCGCTTTCGTAATATAGACCCAAGGAGTAGCTATCTTATTGAGAAAAGAAGTGAACATTAGGGTTGAAAGAATGAAGTCCAGGAGTGAAGACTGATGGTTAACATGGGAAAGGACCACTGATGGACATTTTCTATATGCCTTTAATGTGGAATGAGTAAAACATTCACATGCAGGCTAAGTAAAATCAGCATCACAATACTAATATAAGGTGGCTTCAGTTTTACACTGGAAGAAAAAATATCCAATAAGGGAGGAGTGAAAGAGTTGCAAAAGAAAAAAGTAAACAAACAAACAATACTAAATAAATAGAATAAGCTAAAAAGAAAGAAAATAAGAATTAGTTGACATTTGCAGGGACAGAAGCAAGGGCAACCAACAATATGCATTTATGAGAAAAGGGAAGGATCAAAAAAGCAAATTAGACTAGGCCCTAGTATATAGGAAGTCAGCTGAAAAATGAAAATGGTCAGAACAGAAGAAAGGTGAGCCTCAGACAATGACCCAGTAAGCACAGCGGTATCATAAAGGCCAGAGCTGGAGGAAAGGATAGCAACTGAAGTGGGAGTAAACAAAATGGAGACTGGTAGAAGATTGAAAATGGGTAAGAATCAGGGTACAGACAATCATAAAAAAGAATAAAAATTCAGGTAGACCAAGAAAAGATAGACTGTGTATACTGGAATGGGATACAAGCTACACTATGCGAGTGGTTAATGATTGATGCTGTGGGTAAAGAAGGATGAAACAGTAAGTATTTAGTCCAAATGCTGAAAGGAGAACTCATGCAGGCTGTGATGGAGTTGTAAAATGGAGGAAGGAATGGAAGCCCTGCACTGAAGGAAATTTAAATCATGAACTTTATAGAAAGACTAGAAACAAAGGCAACAAGGAAGGAATTAGTGTAGTGGAAGGAATTCTGGTGGGGGCAAGAGGAGAAAGCCAGTAAAATGATGGCTTGGAGGCTAAATGAAAAGGGAGGCTGTCCAAATATTGTAAAGTCTTTACCATGAAATGAAAACCTGACTTGTATGTAGTTTTGTGCTATAAAGTTAACTGTGATTTCTATTTATTTTTTTATGGTATTCACCCTATTTTGAGCTGGAAAGGGTCTCAGGACCAGTCAACCTATCTGGTTAACAAATACAAATTAAAAAAAAAATAAAATAAATATAAAAGAGGATGTTATCAGTAAATGTGGTGATTAATAAATGCATTGATGTTAATCTTCCAAATATATTTATTACATTGAATATTCCTAAGAAGAGGCTCTAGACAGATACTGACTAGGTACAGGAAAAGGGGGCACTCCTGTGATGAAGCAGTAGTTACATCACATTTCTAATAATTCACGTAATTGTTAGACTCTGCTGTGGGTCATGTTTATATGTTGTTGCCATGGCAAATAAGGCACATTGTTGTGAGGGAGGGCTTTACATTGACATTTACCACATGGGATGAGTGGTTCCTGCAGCCACTACTACAGTTGCCTTTGTGGGCTTACACTTGTGCTATATAGTTGTGTAGGCTAGGAGCAGTGCCAAGGTGTTTTAACATCATGTTTTATATTAGTAAACTGCAGCTGGCGTGTTCTTTGTTATTTCATTTTCACATAAAGCCTGCCTTATCCAGGTTACATTAGCTGTTGCCCTCATTATAGAGGTATTAGCACTTTAGAAGTCCGTTCCTTTTTACTGTTGTTCCTGTCTATCTTTGGCATTGAATCTTGCTGACTAATGAACCACAGTGTTTGCATATGCCATATGCTCCTGCTGCTGTCAATAACTGCATTGAATTAGCTGGTATTGATACAGTATTTGGATTATTGCATGTAGGCTTTTGGCATGGTGTAGCCATACACACTTGCAGAGAATGGAGCAGCAGGTGAGTGGTGAAAGCAAGCAGGAATGGTCATTTCCTGTGAAGCATAGTACAGGCTGATCAGTGCAGTATTCCAGACTAGTGATTTTACTTGTAAAAGTAACAGAATCACTATCCAACTCAATAGCACAGTGACTGGATAAAACAGGTAGTTGACAAGGGCCACCTGCATTGGGAGTCAGAGTAGCCAGTGGCAGGATGGATGCCATTCTGACCACTAGAAAGTAACAGTAGGATGCTTATGGGTGACCTGGGTGAACCTTTTACCACCAGGAGAGGTGAGGGGGTATATGGCTTTGTTTCTTTTCCCAGCTAGGGAGCTGCTGGTATAGCTCACACTGTGATTATTCACACTGTGTTTGGAAAGGAAGACTGGGGGGAGGGGCTAGGATGACCAACACTGTGACTGGAAGGGGTCTAGTGGTAGTAGAAAAAAAAGCACTAATAGTGTGGTGGAAAAGAGGATCTGGGGATCCATTCTTTAACAGTATCATTATGAGAGAGAGTGAGAGAGAGAGAGAGAGAGAGAGAGAGAGAGATGAACTGAATTTTCTGACTACTTGTTTGTGTGGAGCTGAGCGGGTTGTGTGCATCTATCACTGAGGACTTTGGAGGGATAGCATTCTTATTCCTCGCTGGAAGAAGGTGAGGATAAGGACTGTGTAAAGTACAGGGAGAAAACAGGGCAGCAGCAGCAGACAATGACTGCTGACAGGAGTGAAGTTAGGAAAATTTGCAAGGAACATTAATCACTACTGGGGAAGTGGGTGTAGAGTTCTTTTCATCGATTTTAGCTGTGAAGTGTGGTCAGATTCTTGGATTTTGAGTGGACTGCTAATGCAGGGGTTGGGATGTCTGCAGGATGCCTGGATGGGGATGGTATATTTATCACTGCTTAGATAATTTTGGGGATGTTGATCGCGCCAGTCACCAGCAGATTAAGGATGAAGTTGAGGTGGTCAAGTTTATGCTGCTGTCTGGTGTAGTGATCATTGCTGGGGGGTCTCTGCAGTGATAAAATGATGGGGACTTCAACTGTCTTTTTTTTTTTTGTCATACTCTACTAAACTCTTCACCAAGAATGGAGGTGTACTTCAATCTCACAGATGTACCTACTGAATTATGAATATTTTGTATACCCTTACTGTGAATGTGGTGGGGATATATTTCAAATATGTCTTTACTGTTTTGGGGTTTGCCATGTTATCCATTATACTGATTCACATTTAGAGCAAGGGGCTTGCGCAGGTATATAAGGAATTTATGCAACAATCAGTGCTCACATGCCACTTAAAGTAAGATAGGATGGAACAATATCTAAATAGATGAGTGGGAGAAAGACTTGACCAGAGATTTCTAAGTTTGACTGAGCATTGTTTAACTTGTTCATAATATGCTGTCCTAGTGGTGAGGGACAGTAAGATAAGCTGAACATGTCTTATATAAGTGATAACAAATCTTATATAAGGATACAAGAAATGTTAGAAACTACAAATAGTGGGCTCAAACAAAGGAGTAAGCATTAAACATGGATAAATATAAAACTATGAATACAGTTTTAAAAACAAGAAATATAGCTATGCAGTAAAACAATTAAAAATCTGGGTCTGTAACTGAAGAGAAAGATATATGAAAAATATTAAGTTTTCCTTCCATAATAATTCAAACAAGGGTATCCAAGTAAAACCAGATGAAATGCTAACACTGTTGCATTCATTCTGAGATCAAGAGAAATATAGGTCATTTTAAATGTATTTAAGTCTGATGTGAGACTGAATTTGAAGTATTTTCTTTCATATGGGCTACTTGTTTTTTAATAATCCAAAACCTTTGCAGAAATGAAAAAAAAAAGAGTTGAATAAAAGGTCGGAGAAGTGGGGGATAAGCCATTAAAACTAAGACTGAGAGAACTGAAGCTATATTCTTTGCCTTGAAAAAGGCAGTTGTGAATACATACATTTATGTATATATATATATACATATTTATACTCATTTTGATCCCAGATTTAAAGATATTGTTGATTAATGCCATATAAATACATCTATTAACCTTAAACAGGCAGCCATACCAACAGCTAACAAGACAGTTTAAAGATGTGGATGGAGCCATCACTGACGGTGCCTTTCCTGCAATGTTAATTAAAAAATTAAAGTAATCAGTACTGAAGAAACATGTACTGTGCAGAAGGTGATAAAAGTCATTAAGGCTGAAAACCTACAGAGTAGTGTTTCATACTACAGCAGCCAGGTACCATCCTAATGAGTATTAAGTATGGAGGTTTACAGCATCTTCCACAATAATACTTTAGGTCATGTGTTTCATCATAGTGTTTCTCTAGGCAGTTAGGTTCCATTACCCTCTTATAAACATTCTTATCACATCAGTTTATTCTGTATGACAAATGCTGCTGTTCTGGAAATGAACTCCTTTTGATGTAGTCATGTTAGCTGTGTCAGTGAAATAATGGCATGGCGTTTGACTGCCTTTATTACACTTTAGTACATGGTACACCATAATTGCACCCTGAAGTCATAAAGAAGGTAACCTCAACAGCAAATCTTGGTAACCTTAGACCACTAACAGCAGGTACTGCAGAACAGCAGCTGATGCACTTTCACTGCACTGAAACCTGAAGTACACTTTGCTGTCCCTAGAAACACAAAAAGCATGGCAGAGTATAGTAACTAACAACTTTTAAAGGTTTATTAGAGGGCACTTCACTTCTACCAGTCTGTATGACAGCATTAACTGTGTTCAGTTTTGGACACTATAGAAGATTTTGCACTGCAACTTTGTTTCTACAGGTTTAGTATATTGGCGCAGTTGAATCTTCATGTACTACAAAGAATTATGACTGGGCTGTCAATCCAACTATTTTGTTAATGTGCACTGAAAATGGGGTTAAGCAATACATCTCTTGACATTTGCTCTTGATATAAATTGCTTGAACCCATTCCTTGCACACATTAATAAACTTGTTATGCTCATCAGCTTGATCATAATCATTTTCTGAAATTCAGGACATTTCTACTTCATCTAAGGAAACACTAGCTGTAATCATGTTGTTCTAACTGACTTCACAGCCTATCTTCTTCCTTCCTGCTCCTTATGGTGCAGGTAGTGCAGTAGACGTCAGGCCAGCTAAATCTCAGTGGGTTCTATTTATTTTAGCTGTGGATTCCCCCATGGATTCCCCATGCCCTTCCACCATACTGATTCAAAGACTTTCACAGTTTGAAGACTGATTGAAGACTGATTGATTAATTTAATAATGTATTTACTTTCAGCTGGCACCTCGGCACCGTAAAAATCTACTGCCAATCATTAGCGGACCGGAGTTCCGCTGTGGTGACCCCTAACCGGGAAAAGCTGAAAGAAGAGCAAACATTTACTTTCAGCCCAATAAGTTATTATAGAAACCTGAACTATATGAAGGTAGTTGTGAAAACATGCATAATTATTAGGGAGTATGCAGGCAACCTAAACTGAAAACATTTTCTGATCTACTTCTTGTGACACTGACATATTTTAAAATTATTATACAAATGATACACACTCTTTTGTTGATATGTTTAGTTTTGTCCTTTGAGTATATCTGTCCAGTAAAGAATGCAATTTTCTCTGCTTTTGATACCAGGGAAAACCACTTTCTCTTTCCTCTCCAAACTGTGATTTAAATTGACAGTGCCAGTACAGGAAATGGCCATAGGTGTGTTACAGAAAGACCAATGTAAAAGCTGATTTTGTTACAAATAAATTGTGCCAGTTAACTATCCTCAACAAGGAACACATTGTGGGAGTAAAAATACCAGATATTATTCCACTATTCCAAACCAGGCTTTCTGTAAGGAAATATAAAATATAGAGTTTTATACACTCTTTCCTTAGCTGTGTGTATACATATATATATATATATATATATATATATATATATATGTAAATCTATATATATATATATATATATATATGTAAATCTATATATATATATATATGGGTCTACTTTCATAGACGAAACGATAATCAATCACACCGACATACATTTTCCCCCCCCCCAAACACACCACAACACCACCACACCGACAACTCAACATCAACAACACCACACAAAAAACAAAAACGCCACAATAACATACACACACAACAACATATCCACTCAACCCTTAACCTAACCCTAACGCCTGACACACTTGCACTACCACCAACTTACCCAACCCGCCCTAACTCCCTTAACACACCCCACATCACCCTAAATCTCTCACCAGTCACTGCACTCTAACTACCCTTACCTTAACCCTAACCTACTCTCCAACACCAACACCGTCACTAACGCCTACACTACACTACTCTGCACCCTCAACCCAACCTAACCCCTACTCATAACTCACCATCACCCATCTTCATCATCACTATATCCCTCCTCCACTGCCCACTCCCTAACACACTTACCTGACTCCACACTTAACACCGCCCACTCCACACACACAACCACTTACCTCACACCTTACCACACCGGAACCCTCCACACACATTTTTTCACACTTAGCTCTAAAATCCCTAGTATCGTACTTTTATCTACCACTTGTCCAATACCACATCTGTCACTTTAGCACACTTACCGTACACGTGATTCACACGCCCCGTTGTGTCGGTCTCCAGCCGTCGGGATATCGTTCGCTGTAACCTACCTGTTCGTCGCTCGTCCTCGTTCGTAGTAGACCCATATATATATATATATATATATATATATATATATATATATATATATATATATGTATGGGTCTACCTGATAACACCGACACGCCAAAACACCGACAACGAAATAACTGATACCACAAAACCGAAAGTTCAAAATCATGAAACTTCACATGCCCTACAAACCACAATCCCGACAATTAATAAAACACAGACCTTATCCGAAAAACACACACACAACACAAGCAAACCAAAAACCTTACAAACCTACACTAAACCTTACATACACAACTATCTATGCACTAACCTTAACCCAAACCCTAACCCTAAGGTCCGTCACTATCACACACTTACCTTACCCGCACCCTAACCCTAACTCACTTAATCTGCCCCTAACCCTAAAGTCCGTCACTATCGCGCACTTACCTTACCCACACCCTAACCCTAACTCACTTAATTCGCCCCTAACCCTAAAGTCCATCACTATCGCACACTTACCTGACCCACACCCTAACGTCCCTCACTATCACACACTTACCTTACCTGCACCCTGACCCTAACATCCGTCCCTATCGCACACTTGACTTATCATGTCGGTGTTCTCAGCGTCGGGCTTTTCAACTGTCGGTCTTCTCCATTGTCGATCTTCCGGTGTCGGTTATCTCATTGTCGGTGTTTTCCGCTTTTGGCATAATAGAAAGAGAGAGAGAGAGAGAAAGAGAGATAATATAATAGAAATACCTTTGGCAGATAAAAAATGATACCTCAGGGTAATAGAATATCTTCTAAGTGATGAAAGCATTTTCATGTTTCAAGATTGCTATCTGCTCCACGCTGACTAACAGATCTTTCATGAATGCCTTCACTAGCTGCTGCAGATAAAGCTGTACTTAATCATTAATTTGCTGTGTTTTTTTCTGTTTTATGGTTTATTTCTCTCTTTTTTTCTTCTGTTTGTTTCCTAATCTTCCTGTATGTTTTTGGACTATCATGGTATGCCACCAAGGGAGACACGTTGAAATGAACAGTCATGTCCAAAGTTGTGGTTTATATTGTTTAATATCTACGTAAAATGTGTATCTGCCAACCTGGACCATTATGGAGAGTTCAAGTTATGATATACTATACCACTGAGTAAACAGAAATAGTTAAATTCAAAGAGGCATACATGTGTCTGATAAAGTATGAATACGAAATTCAGTTCTTGGTCACGATATTTGGGCTTTGAACTAAACTACATTTGCTGTCTGAAATGAAAAGTATTTCTGACCCTAAGAAATAGAGCTATATTTAGAGCAGCTAACTGTGAAAAAATAGGGCTGATTTTCATTTTATCCTTTTAGGAAATAGATTGCATTAAAATGCTTAATGAATGATTACCAACATACAGACATGATACTAATTAGATATGCATTAACTAGTTGTTTTTCATTGAATATTTCCAAAAATGGACATAATTCTGATTTCCAGTATCAGTTATCACCAAGGTGAAAGGAGCATCACAAACATTTTTTTTGTTTAATTTGGCTTTATGAAGGCTGTGTGCAAACTAGATGAAATTACAACTTGATTTGAATACAAATCCCTGATGTTAAACTCCCCGTTCACTTGATTAGAGGAAATCACTCTTGTTGTAGTTACTACTCATACATTGTCACAAAGTCCTTTTGTGTGGGCATTTCCCATTATTATGGTGGTGCACCAGTGGAGTCACTAATGAGCTATACTCACCTGCAATTAAAAATGATCTGTTTCTTAATGAAAATTCAGTACTGAGGTATATCTACTACTATGTTACTTCCAATGCAGTATACATTTCTAGGTGAATAGTTCTATTGTTATGTTTACTTGTATTGTCTGGACTCTCAGGTCTGGGTCATGACTGAAAAGGGTCCTTGATCTCTTTCACCTATCCTGTTAACAAATGTTAAAATTATAAAGTACAGGGGTGGGGGCACACCCTGCAAAAACACTTTCTTTTTGTAATTTTACAGAAGCAAACATTTCACTGGTGCATTTTGTCTGGTTGAAGTTTTGAGAAAGGAAGTTACCCTCAATGAAACACACATGCACATACACATACATGGGTCTATGAACAAACTAAAAAAGAAGTGCCCAACTAGAATAACCTCAAAATGCGCCAGTGCTTCCAATTCCAAACGGAAATGAATAAGGATGGCCGAGGAATCTTTTCATGTACAGTTTAGTGAAAAATCCACCATAAAATTCAAACACTGTAAACACTCAAGATTAAACACTTTCATCCAGTAATAAATGACTTTGACTTCATCATAATTTAAAATCACATACTTCCTTCCTATTTTATATAATCCATTAAGTAATTATCCAATTAAAATTACATATTTTAAAGGCACAGTACTAAAACAACAGTGCTAAAGAAAAACAATCCATCACATATTAATAACAATCTATCCAATATGTTTAGGCTTAAAATGTAATTTATGTAAACCTTTTACAAGGAAAATTACCTCAAATATTTAGCGGCTCGTGAATTTAGAATAGGTTGAATAGAAATGAAGTCATTAATACCAGGAGGCTAAAGAACATGCTATTCTAGTTCCACCTCAATTCTTTTTCTTCTAACTTTACTTTATAATCACCTCTCCTTAAATCTGCCATAATGTGGTCTAAAATTCTAAAACAAAATTTGTGAAAGTTAGGACAGCACTTAGAATGCCTATATAATGCATTTTTATCATTCTTTTTTTCTATGTGATATAAGTTCTCATATATTCTCTTTCCTAATGCTCTATCACTTGTGCTCACATAGAAGGCCGGGCATGTTGAGCATTTAGCAAAATAGGCCGCTCTAGCAGTCTGACAATTCCCATTTAAAAAAGAAACCTTTGATTTTCCTGTGTTCTCTAAAATTAAAGTGCTGTGTTCACAAATATAACCACAATGGGCACATGTTCCACATTTTTTGTTCCACTTGTTTTTTGTACTTTATTTCCACTAAAATAATTCTTACCATCAAAGCTTTTCTTTAGGTTGCCACTAATTTTAAAAATGAAACAAGGTTCAGGCCCTAAAAAGTAGAATAATTCTGAATTCGTTTTCAGAATGTTCCAATTTCTCTTCACAATAGTTTTCACCTCATTTGCCTGGCAGTTGTATTCTAAAATCAAACCTCTTTCATATTCCTTGTTGTTTTCTTTGACTTCAATAGTTAGTTAAACCAACTCCTTATAGGGGGTTAATATTTCTTGCCCCATTGACTATACACGTATGATTTTAAATCTTCTGTGAGATCTCGAGGATACCCCGAGCCTAAAACATTTCTTCCATTTTATTTAGTTTATTGCTTAAGTCACTTTTGTGAGAGGTCGTCCTGGCAACTCTTGTGAATTGCCCTTTTAAAATACCTTTCTTTTGGGCTAATGAGTGACAACTAGAATAATTCAAATATTAATTACTAAAAGTGTCCTTCCTATGAACATTAGACTTGAAGCCTATCTTAGTAAGCCTAATCGTAGTATCTATGAAATCTATACCTTCTTTGTTATATTTGTAAGTAAACTTAAAAAAAGACGACGTTTATATCAAATGATTGACTTTTTGGAAACTCGAAAAAAAATACTGAAGAGACCATATGATTGAGTTTCCAAAAACTCGAAGATCAAAAAAAAAATCTATATTTTTTACATTTTTTTCAGTGGGGCAAGCTCCCCTGCACCTCCCACACCCCCTGCAAATTATATATACCAAATTTGAGATCACACTAGAGTGAGGAAAAGGGTAAATTTCTCAATCCTCACTGTACCGCAATCTCTATACAAAAGCTTTGAGCTTTCAAAAACTTGATCATATTGTCTCGACCATGTGGAGTTTGAGTTTCTGAAAACTCAGTCAACTGATAGGGACCCGCATCCACACACTGACATATGCACACATGCACACACACACACACACACACACACACACATATATAATATATATATATATATATATATATATATATATATATATATATATATCTATGGGTCTACCTGAGAACAATGACAGATCGAAACACTGACATCGGAAGACGGACAACAGAAATAATTGACAGATCGAAATCCCGATGCTGAAAACACCGACATGCGAAATGAGCGTGACTGTGTAAGTATGCGATAGTGATGGACTTTAGGGTTAGGGTGCGAGTAAGGTAAGTAAGCGTTAGTGACGGACTGTAGAGTTAGGGTGTGGGTAAGGTAAGTGTGCGATAGTGACAGACTTTAGGGTTAGGGTGCGGGTAAGGTAAGTGTGCGATAGTGACGGACTTTAGGATTAGGGTGCGGGCAAGGTGAGTGTGCGATAGTGACTGACCTTAGGGTTAGGGTTTGGGTTAAGGTTAGTGTATAGATAGTTGTGTATGTAAGGGTTAGTGTAGGTTTGTAAGGTTTTTGGTGTGCTTGTGTTTTGTGTGTGTGTGTGTGTGTGTGTGTGTTTTTATGTAGGTATTGGGTAGATTAATGGGATGTGTGAGTTACGTGGGTGATGGTGTTATGGGATGTTGCGGTGTAGTGCGCTGTGTGTGATTTGCCGGTATGTTCTTGTTTATGTTTCTGTTGTGATAGTTTAGTTTATGTGTGCAATTTTTGTGTAGTAGTGTGTAAGAGTGTTTGGTGTGGTTTACGTTGATGTTTCTGTTTGTGTTTTGTGAGTCAGTGTTATGGTGTTCGGTAATGTGGACTGTCGGTATTGTGTGGTTTCGGTGTTTTGGTGTTGGTGTTTTGGCTGTGGGGTTTGTGGTGTGTCAGTGTAGTGTAGAGGATCTATATATATATATATATATATATATATATATATATATATATATATATATATATATATATATACACACACACACACACACACACACACACACACACACACACACACATACACACACACACACACACACACACACACACACATACACATATATATATATATATATATATGTATACATACACACACACACACACACACACACATACACTCACACACACACACACACACGCACACACACACGCACGCGCACACACACACACACACACACACACACACACACACACACACACACATTAAGTATATGAATGAAATCACTACTTTCAGGTATGCAAGCAACTAGTACATCTAACAAACCTGGAAGATCAAGGAAAAACCACCGGGAGACAGTGTTTGAAGATATATGTGTGTGTGTGTATATATATATATATATATATATATATATATATATATATATATATATATATATATATATATACGTGTGTGTGTGTATATATATATATATATATATATATATATATATATATATATATATATATACGTGTGTGTGTGTGTGCGTGTGTGTGTGTGTGTGTGTATGTGTGTAAAAGACTACTTTTAGTAAGAAACCTAACTTTCCTCCTTGGCTTTCAGACTATACTAGAACCCATATACTAAATAGAGATAAGGCCAGGAAAATGTATTAGAATCAGAAATCACCCCAATACTTAACACATTTTGAAAGAACTTTTAATCTTTTTTTTTCCAAACATCTTTATTAAATTTTCACATACGATAAAGGCAATCTTACATTTATATAAATGAAAAACATACAAATTATGCCACTTTAGTTGCAAACAGTTTATATAACAGACAGCATTGAAACAACTATAGTTGTAAACATTATACATCACTTATAAACCATCCAGTCATTGTCAATTAAGCATAATATGGCTCATTCAAATCTTGCCTCTTAAACCTCGTTCCTGCTCTGCATATACTGTTCCCCCAATTCCCATTTTTTCCTATGTAGTTTGCTCCTTCCCTTTTCTAAAGATACCAATTCCAGTTGTTTTCCCTCTGTTACTATATTCACTGCTTCTAGTAAAGTTGGTCTAGACTTCGATTTCCATTTTCTAGTAATTGCTTTTTTTGGCAGCCACCATAATTAGACTCAGCAAGGCTTTACTATATCTACACAATTCTGATTCTGAATCATAACTCAGTCAGTCCAATCTGCTCACCCAGCATCTCGGACAGAGCAGTCTGCAGGGAATCCTTAAAGTCTGCCAGCTCAATACACTCCCAAAAAATATGTTCCCAGCTACCTCTTTCTTGCCTGTCATACCTCCAAGAAAGAAATTTGAAATATTTAAAAAAAAAAACAAGAACAATGCAATAAAGACAAAAAAAAAAAAACAGTATTACTCAGGCCCACAGTGTAAACATTTGGTTTAACAAAATTATGGTAGTCAATCAAAAATATTATACACCCAGGCATAACTTCAGCCACCCTCCACCAATAATACATTTACAGGTATAGCAACCCAGTTTAACTGTTATTTCACAGACAGTATATCTGCCATTATTAAAGATTTTCCTCCCACATCTGCTAATTTCTCCTCCCCTCCTACTATTATTATCTCCAACTTTTCATTACAACCAGTCCCTAACTCTCTTATAAAACATCTGCTGAGTAAACTTAAACACTGCTCTCCTTCTGTTGGCAACCTTCCCACTGAATTCCTAAAAATGGCTGCTGAATCCATTGGTTACCCAGTCTCCCTATATATTTATTACTTGACCCATTGAGGAAGCATATGTTCCTTAACTCTGGAAAAAGTTCTTTGTCATTCTGCTTTACAAAGGTTGCAACTCCACTGAAATATATAACTTTAGGCCTACTGCAATTCTGTCTCCTGTTTCCACTGAGTGGGAGTAAGAAATTGTTCTTCTAGGAGATGGTGGAGAAGTTGTTTGTGTACACATTTTTTCTAAAATTTTATTTTAGGGGCTTGGATTAATAAAGCCTTACTGTGCTCAGATAAATTGTGGAAGTCTACAGTAGGTCAATATTGGGGCTCAGGGTAATTAAGGTCTTCAGAGAATGACAGTAGGTAAAGTGAAGAAATTCATCAATAAAGGTACATATTAGTACAGAGGCTCACATTGTGATGGTGGACCTTCCAGCCTTTGAGAGCTTTGTAGTATAAATCTTCATTTTTTTTCATGCCTGGAATATAAAACTAGCAGTTTTGTTTAACATTGTTTTAAGTTTGAATAGCTTGCTAATGGAGCTCTCTAATAAATATACATGGTCCAAAGAAAGTATAAATACACACTCCCCTGAGCCCTTTTTACTTTCAGTAAACAAATACATCAGTAATTGGCATTCAGCACTGCAGACATTTCAGATTTCTTTATTTATTGACTGATGGATTCATCAAATTATCGATTGATTACTCTTTGATTACCAGTTTGGTGGACTGGTCAGTTGCCCCTTTTAATGCTTTGACCCAGGCATCAAGGAGCACAATATGCAACAATTAGCATTAAAAATAGGATAACGAAAGGATGTCATATGGATCAAAAGATCATTTGTTGCTAAAGCCATAAGAGAGAACTGCAAAAAGGGGAAAGATATAAGTATGGTATGGATAAATTGCAAAAAAGCATTTGACAGCATCCAGCATTCATGGATTAAGGAGTGCTTACAGATATACAAGATACACTCTACACAGATCAATTACATTACAGTGACCATGAGACAGTGGCAAACCATTTTGCAGCTGAGCCATGGCAAAAGGCAAATTACTATCCCATGGATAGAAAATCCAAAGGGGGGTATTTCATCATGATTCTCTGTCACCGCTGCTGTTTTGGCTTGTTCTTAACCCACAAAGCTGTTTCTTAACAGATTAGGCCATGGTTATAATTTGGCTCCCAGAAACCAGCCTTATTTAAAAACATTTCAGTTACTTTTTGTGGATGAATTTAAACTGTATAGTAAATCAGATGAGGAGTTGAAAGCACAACCACCAATGTTAAATTTTTCTCAGATGATATACAAATGTCATTCGATCTTGATAAATGTACAAAAGCAACATATAAAACAGGAAAGCTGCAGCAGCAGGAAAACATCAATACGTAACAGGAATGTGATATAAAATATCTTTCACTGGATGAAGTGTATAAATATTTGGAATAGACAAACAATTGACAATAAAACATGAACAAATGGGAATAAAGCATACCTCAAGAGACTAAAACTAACACTGATAACTAGAAGAAACTATCAAACGAGGTAAACACAGTGACTACATAAAACAATAAAAACCTTGTTCAGAAGAAATCAGACTGTAGATTAAAATTAAGTGCTTTTGTTTGTTTACTATTTTAAAACATGAACGTCATCAGAAACTTCATTTACATGTACACTCTGTACAGTGTAAACAACATGTGAACATGCACAACTACAGTAACAGTCATAAATTCAAAAAAATGTAAATAAAATCCCGGTTACTAGGTGGGCATATCCACATGTGTGGACTTATTTACTGGTGTTATTTTCCTTTTAAATATTAGTATAAGGTATTTCCTGTAACTATTTTGTGGTTGCGGCTATTTTTGTTTGAAAACAGCTCAGATATCTTAAAGAATGCCAGTATTCTTTAATTGTGCTCACATGCGGTAATCGCAAGCGTTTCTGCATATGTGGATTTGTACAAACAATTTTTCTCCCCTTCTAGCACTTAAATTTTCTTTCTTATGTTATAATGTGATTGTGAGCAGTTATTTGTTGAAATACTGGCATGAATGGTCTATATATATATATATATATATATATATATATATATATATATATATATATATATATATCTGTCTTCCTCAACTTGTAACTTGAAATGACCTTTCACTTTTATCCCTGACCTGGAGTTACTAGCCTTGGAATGTTAAGATGGGTTAAACGGGAATCTTTTTGACTTATAATTGGTAAGATAAGGAAAATATAGATTGCTATTGTGATATTCATCTTTCTTTACATATTATTAATAAAATATATAAAATTAAAACCAGATACTATTGTGAATTGTCAGATAAGTAGTGTATTTAAATGCTGTAAAACCTTTACTGGTTGTTCATTTTTAATATAACAGATTGCTAAGAGGTGCATTTTTTTATTAGACTTAAGAATCTTCAGCAATAACTTAATTCTTTATTAATTTAGTGAATATGTAGACTGTATTTAGTAACTAACTTTTATTTAGAATAAGACAGGTTAAGTTAGATTGATATTCATAGGAAAGGAAGATAATTATAATAAACACAGCTTTATATAGCTATTATTTATGTTTAACAGGTACGTTGAAATATAGTAAATACTGTAAATAGTGTATTGTAACTACCTGATAAATTATTTGATCATTTTAGTAACAAAAGTCTGGTATTCTGTTAATTACTGAACGATATCCACTAACTTACACTGGTGGAGTTAATACAGTATAGAAGTTATAATAATTTGCATCCCAAGTTGTTACAGCAGTATTTAAACTAACAATAAATATATATTTGAATTCTTTAACTGTCATACTTTATAGTATTAGGGGTATGAACATATATAGATATACCCCGGGATTCATGAACCTTGCGCCAGGCGCCAGCATAGCGTCGGCGTTATAAAGCCAAATATGGCCACCGAGCGATTCAGGTATGAAGCAATCCCACGTGCACTACCGGCGTGCGCTGGACCTGCGCCGCCCCTGGCGTAGGTATGCTAATCACACTGTGTGCGGCATTGCACCATGCAAATGAAGGCAAATAGCGATTCACGAAGTGGGGCATGCGTAGCGTAAGGGCACGGCAATGTAAACCGAAAAACGGTTTACATTTACCCAAACATGACCAAGGAGTAATGGAAGGCTGTCAACGTCTGGTATCATACAGGTGCAATATGCCAAAGGCGAAAGGCACCGAGAATGTCCAAAGAAAACATGCACAAACTGTAAATAATGACAAAAATGTCATGTACGTAGAAACCACAGCAGAACCCCCAGATATGTGTACAGAAGGTGCAAAGCAATGAAATAATATGACAATGTCCTAAAAGAGCTGTATAATACACATCAGCTGTACAGCCACCACACACCATAGTATGTATGGAAAGCCCAACCCCAGCGCAAGGGTTGTCAAGGAGTGGTGGCAGTGTTCGGCGCCGTAACCATGTATTAGTAGACAATGCCATGCAAATGAGGCAGATAATAGTGAATCGCAAAGCTGGCGCCGGTGTAAGGATGGAGCAAATGGCGCAGCGGTACTACACCGAGGAGTGGCCTACACGAGATACATGTCAATCGCAGAGGGGTGTGCCACTGTAGGAGGAAGCATATTGGAGGCCAGCAAACCTGGGCTGTACAATGCACATTACAGCAGCAGGACCGGCGTGTGAGGAAATAGATGCGCTGAGAGTACATAATGCGCGCACAGATGCATGTGCAGAGGATGACTATGTTCCCCTAAAAAC